>NC_087351.1:83836388-84139418 GCF_030014295.1 Loxodonta africana | reverse complement strand
TTTTAAATAAAGATAGGACAAGTTAAAAAAAAATTTGCTAGTGACTCAAATCCAACTCATGGCCTACGACGTGTGTCAGAGTAGAGCTGTGTTCCACAGAGTTTTCAATGGCTGATTTTTCGGAAGTAGATCACCAAGTCTTTTTTCTGAGGTGCCTATGGGAGGACTCAAACCTCCAACCTCTCAGCAGCTGAGCGTGTTACCCTTTGACCCACCCAGAGACCCCAAAGTTGACCCAGGGGCTGCATATGTTCATGGCAACAGGAACCCCAGAGGCCAAGTGAGCGCGTAAAGCTGGCTGGATCTTCTCAGATGTTGCATATTAAAAAACATAGGAACAGCCTTTATTTCCACCTAGAAATATGCTCTCTTGTATTTCTTGAAACACGCAGCCCCCTTGATCTCCTATGTTTCTATTTTTTATAGTTATGCGTCCTTCCTCTTATGCTACTATAAGAAAAACAGCAGTGTGAGTGTGATGATACTGGCACTCAGTGTCAGGTAGAAAATGGAATACTGGGGACTGGAAAGAACTGGAGAGTACAAGCCCCATCTAGTGGGAACAGCAGCTACCCAGCCACGCGGGAACACTGGTGTTCCTGCTGTCAAAAAATCGAAATACTTACGTGCGACCTTCCTACTCCTAAATGTTGGTTTGGAGTTTTTTGCTTTGTTTTTTAACACAGTATGGGCCCATAATTATGGGCGAAACTGACCACACTTACAGGCTGGATTCTACCCAAGTAGAAGTTTTCAACCTCTGTTACACACTTTCAAAACAGTTGTTGCACTCAGGTTTGAAATGTTTTAGATAAATGAAGTAGTTGAAGGATCTTCTATTTAATCCTTTTTTTAATTTGGGATGTGCACATGTCATAGATGCATACAAATAGATTCAGACCTGACTAGGAAGAAAGGCCTGGTGACCTACTTCCAAAAATTTGTCACTGAAAACCCTATAGATCATAATGGAATATTGTCTGGTATAGTGCTGGAAATGTCCCCTAGGCTGGAAGGCACACAAAATACACAGTGGCTCTAACAATGGACTTAAGGATAAAAAAGAGATTCCCAATCTCTTTGAGGTATGTCCCCAGGACCACCCCCCAAAGTAAAATTTGGGCATGTCATATAACTTTTAAGTCAAGCCACCCAAACGTACCCTCTAAACTTCATATTCACATGAAGAGCAAATAGACACCAAATTTCTCATTATCTTAAAAAGAACATTTCTGTCTTTTGTTTTGTTTTTTTATTATTATCATTGAAATCCCCTCTATGTAAGAACAGTGCCATAATAAGGCTGGCTGTGGGACTTGGGAACTAGTGGTCTGACAGGATCCAGGCATTGGCTCAAGGGTCTTCTTTAAGACAATATTTTGAGGGTATTTTTCCTGGACGAGAGGAAGGGTTGCAGTCACCAGCCAGTTCCAGATCCTGCCCAGAGGCTGACCACCGTGTCAAAGGAGAAGGTTGTGTGATGGAAAGACCTTTGAAGTATTGTCTTAGTTATCTAGTGCTGCTATAACAGAAATACCACAAGCGGATAGCTTTAACAAACAGATCTTTATTGTCTCACAGTTTAGGAGGCTCGAAGTCCGAATTCGGGGCACCAGCTCCAGGGGAAGGCTTTTTCTGTCTGCTCTGGGGTAAGGTCCTTGTCTCCTTTCAGCATCTGTGGGCCCAGCATTCCTTGGAGATCTCCATGTGTCTTGGCATCAAACTTCCAGTGAGTCTAGGAGGTTCTCAGCACAGGGGACCTGGGTCCAAAGGACACGCGTCACTCCCGGCTCTTCTTTCTTGATGCTACTCAGATGCCACTCTTTCTGCTGGCTTCTCTCTTTTTTTTCTTCATCTTTTGTAAGATAAAAGGTGATGTAGGCCACATCTCAGGGAAATTCCCCTTACATGGGATCAGGCCTGTGCCCTTAGTAAGAGTGAGTTAAGTAAAGATGATGCCTCCCACCCTAATCCTGCCTCGTTACCATAACAAACATAATCTAATCTCCTTTAACATAACCTAATCCTTCCTTATTAACCACAGGCGGAGATTAGGATTTATACCCTATCACAAAATGGAGAACAATCACACAATACTGGGAATCATGGCCTAGTCCAGTTAACACATACTTTGGGGGACACAATTCAATCCATGACAGATATCACTGGATTAAGTGGCCACAGAGCCAGACAAAGCCCTGAGATAGCCACACAGAATCCAAACAGATGTCATTAAAACATCTATAAGAGCTACGGCCGTAGCAACAGGAACAAGGGGAAAATCTTCAGAACACAAAAAGGGAGCAAACAGATCAGTAGAATCCAATCAAATTGCAGAGCACACTTAGCAGTGTAGAAAGGGAATACAGATACAAATCAAAGAAAGAACTAGATAGTGTGCAATTTCCAACCAGGGGGCCTGGGCTGCAAGACCCCCCATCAGAGGACTGTTACAGTGGCGATTCTAAAAGGGTTCAGTGTGTCATGAGTGTCACGAGAAGATTTTCCCTGGATGTCTGCCGCTCTTTGCTGCTCATTAAGGCCAAAGTCTTCACGTTCCTCCACTAATATCCTCAGTTCACTGAGAAGATACCTCAACCTGGGGATGATGTAACGGCTTCCTTTAACCGTGGGGAAGTTTTAGGCTTAGATAAGGAGATGATGAAGTACATCAAACCCGTAGACTCAATACTGTTCTATTAGTTTAAAGGAGTCCCTGTATGGTGCAAATGATTAATGGGCTTTCTGCTAACTGAAAGGCTGGAGATTCTAGTCAACTCGGAGGTGGCTTGGAACAAAGCCCTAGTAATCTACTTCCAAAACATCAGCCACCGAAAACCTGAGGGAGCATAGTTCTGCTCTGACATACATGGAGTCACCATGAGTTGGAGTCAACTCAACGGCCGCTGTTTTTTTAATTAATTTTAAGAATAGATTTTGTAAACATTGTGAGACCGCCTGTGTTTATTTTATGCTTACAGTGTCTAGAAGGTTTAAGAGAATTCGATACATTAAAGAATAATAGATTGAGTAGTTAATTTTATACTAATTTAAAAATTAAGACTGAATAGTTAATGTGATCCTGTCTTAGGCTGGGTTTTCTAGAGAAGCAAAACCAGTAAAGCGTATAAATATATATAAAAAATAGAGAGAGAGAGACTTATATCAAGGAAATGGCTTACACGATTGTAGAGGCTGAAACATCCCAAGTCCGTGTATCAGGATAGAGGCCTCTCCCAACTCATGTAGCTGCATTGGCTGGTGAACCCAAGGCTGGCAGGTCGGAGAGCAGGCCTCCCACTTTCAGGCTGTGCAGATCAAGAATTCCAAGATCTGCAGGTAAGCTAATAGCTCGAGTCCCAAGAGCTGGAGATCAGACAAACAGGAGGCACTGCAGGACCCAGAATGAGCAAACAAGCCAGAATGTCTGCTTATATTTAGATGCAGGCCACACCCCCAAGGCAACTCCCTTTCAACTGATTGCTACTCACAGCAGATTCAATCATGGGAGTGATCACATATAAACACTGAGAATCATGGCCCAGCCAAGCTGACACACAATCTTAACCATCACAGATCCCAATTTAAAAATTAAGACTGAGTAGTTAATTTTATCTTGTGATTTTTAAGTTCATAGATGTTAAGATAATTTTACCAACACTCCAACATTTAAGATTGAGAGTCACTGATAATTCTATCTCATTTATTAGATGTGTTAGCAATGTTTAAGTACTTGGGAAGTTGTTTATTAGTTCAGAAACTTAAAAAGCTTTTGAAAATGAAAAAGGGCTATATTACATTTGCAAAAAAAATTAGAAAACTTGTATTAACTGAGTTAAAAGGGACTGTTTGATAAACAAAAATATCTGATTTATAAGTTGAACTTAAAGACTTAAAGGAAAACTAGGTTTCTTAATTAATAAATTAGTATTTATTTTAAAATCCCAAGTAGCCCCAAATAGCCCTCAAGGGCAGCAGAAAGGTCACTCTGGCATAGAGCAGGAATATCAGGAAAACTTCATCCTCATCTTCCTCCATCATTCACCTTTGGTGAATCACTTTATTTCTCTGATCCTTACATTTTTTTCCTTGTTTATAAAATAAGACAGGTGGCCAAGCTGATCCCTAAAGTCACTTCCAGATCTAACAGTCTAGAATTCCAAGACTACTTGTTCATTTTGTGATCTGTTTTGACATGCCACTGATTTGATGGTTGCTCAGGAAGGCTGCCACCTTGATAAAATCCTGTTTGGCTGTTCTCCAGAGATTCTTTTAGTTTATCGCTTGTGATAGCATCCTGCTTACTTGTTTATTTTTAAGCCTTAAGAAAATGTTTCCTTCCCCAAATTCAGCTGGGACAATAGGACCAAGCCTTACAATTTGCAAAACACTGAATCTTCTTAACCCCGCAAAGTTAAAGAAAAAAGCCATATCTTGAACTAGGCTGTAAAAATGGTGTGGGAAGAGCAGTGTCTGACCTCCTCTGACTTCAGGAGGGGAAGGAGAATCAAGATCAACAGTCCAAGGTTGATTGCTAAGAGGTAAAGGTCAGACATGCCTCCTCTCCCTGCCATTTTTACCAATTCTGATACCACCCATCCCTCCCACTTCACACTCTACTTCTTTGCTGAGTTTGTTAATTCATTGCAATGGCCACACAGAACTCACAGACCATACTCACAGTTATGGGGCTTATTAGGGAAGTAACACTCAGGATACAGACTTCCATCAGAATATCCTCTTCTCAGCTGTGCCCGCAGGCACACTTCTCTCTGGCCACTTGGCCTCTGCCCTGCTTGGGCAAGTATTACAAAGCTCTTTTATCTCTGCCAACAAGTAACCTGAGCCACCCCACTCCACCAGTGAGCCTCAGCTTGAAGACACTCAGCTCTAGCTCCACGGGTCAGCAAACCTAGCTCCGCCAAGTACCCAGAGTCACCCTACTCCACCAACAAGCCTCTTGCCCAAAGCCACTCAGCTTCTCACTCCTTGGGATGGGAAGCCCACTGTGCAATCTCCTGCTGGTCTCCTGGCTCTGCTGCCATTTCTCTGCTAGTGCTTCTCACTATCTTCAGTGTTACAGCTGTGTCTTTGGGTCTACTGGAGTTTCTCAGCACAGGGATCCCAAGTCCAAAGGATACATTCCACTCCTGGCTCTTCTTTCTTGCTGGTAGTGAGATCCTTTCCTCCCACCTCTGGGAGGGCTCATTTTAAGCCTAGAAGAATGGCAAAACTGACCAATCCCCTCATTAGGATTTGACAGACCTTATTTCCACAGTCCCACCCCCACAACCCCCTTGGTGGGCCACGATGACCTTATTTGTATAGTCCCACCCCATCATTTGCCATTTTTATGGCAAGAAAGGCCATATAAAAGTGATCCATTGCATTGCAGAGACTTACTGGATGTTAAAGTAGGTTATTCCAACTTGTCCATGCAATGTCAAAATACCTGATCAAGGAAATAAATTCCATTCACAAATCAATCAGGCCAAAGAAGTTGAACAAGTTAAGTAGTTAAACAAGACATTGACTATCCCACATGTGACGCAACCAGTTGCTTGTCTTTGGTGCTAATTGTTGGATGAATCAGCTCTTCAAATGGATAGCATTGGTCACAGAAAAGTTATGATGTCGTAGAGGCAGTTCCCAATTACTAGTGGCAACTGCCACTTTCTCTGGGGGTTTCTCGCAAATTTTCCTTGGTGTGCTTCTTCCCACCACCATCTGTGTTCCAATCTCATTGATTTTGCTCTGAGTTAGTTCTACCATTTATTAACTCTGGGACCAGGGCCACCATATACAACTGGTTAGACCATGTACAGCCTGACTCCATGGGTATCATTCTCATGATGGGCAATGTCAGTGAAATGTGCAGTACACACAAGGGTGACCCTCTGTGCAAACTTAAGCAAGTTACTGACCTCTTTGGGCTCCAGTTTTTCCATCTGTAAAAAGGGGTAATAAAATCTACTTCAAGTGATTGCAGTCCATGGGTGTTGCAAACGGTTAATACTCTCGGCTATTAACCAAAAGGCTGGAGGTTCAAGTCTACCTAGGGGTGCTTCAGAAAAAAAGCCTGGCAACCTATTTCTGAAAAATCACCTTATGGAGCACAGTTCTACTTCAACACACATGGGGTTACCATGAGCCAGGGTTGACTTGACGGCAACGTTTTTTTCATATTGCTTGGAGGATTTAATAATGTTTACATTACAAAACACTTAGCATGGAAGCTTGTACAAAATAAGCTCAATAAATGGCATATCTTTGAATAATTAGTAATAACTCTTGAATTTGAAAGACCTTCAAGACACATACATGAATTTCCATCACAGAAACCAGCCACTCACCATCCACCAAGCCTATTCCTAAGACAGCATTGTGTGGGAAGGAACTGAGTCATCAGTGACTAGTTAGATACTGAGATTGATAGTTGGGGATCCATGGTGCCTCTTGGAGCATGAAGGTGAGGTCATTTGCTCTTGCTTAGCTGTAATTTTCTTAACCACAGAACAGGGATGATAGAGTTTGCCGGAGGATTAAATGAGGTAACTACGTAAAATGTTTAGCATTGAGCCTGATCATTGAAAGAGCTTGATAAATGTCAGCAATGAGTAGAATGGAAGCTCCTTGAGTTCTGTCTTATTTTCTAATGTACCCCAATCTCCAGCTCAGCGTTTGGCTGAATAAACATTTGCTGAATGAATGAATATAATTAATATTATCATTGTTACTTTTGGAAAATTAAACAGAAAAATCAATACGTAATGTATAGGATTGTGTATCTACATGGACAAAATGTTCCTGAATCCTTAGAGAAAAAGCAAGAAATTGGCAAAATCCAATCAGGGGGTGAGAATGCAGTCCCAGAAGATGTATGGAAAGGTGGAGCCTTAACTGACAAATATCACCATGTAAATAAAAAAGTGATGCTAGCAGGAGGACTGGTGGTTTTAATGAAATGTAGGAAGTTGGATGCAAATGTGACTGCATATCTGGACACAGAAGGCTTCAACCCTTCCTGGCAGACATGTGTCCACAGGATGGAAACAGATGTATCAGACTAACCACTGAGGTCAACCAGCTAACTCCCCTGGTTCTGAAACCAACTCTAGAAGCAGCCTCCTGATTATAATTTAATTCATGGTTGCAAATGAGAAATGTGCAGGTATATTTGTTTTAAAAATTAATTGTAATGTTTATAAGCCAAGATAATTCTCATATAAATCCAGATTTCCAACTTCTGAAAAAGCAGCAGCTCAGGCCACAAATGGGTGGAGACCATATTGGCTGCATATTTTAGAAAGGAAAGTGGGAGCAGGAAAGTAGATTAATGGAAACGGAACAACCAGAATGGAAATAATGAGAATGTTGATACATTGTGAAAAATACAACCAATGTCAATGAACAATATGCATAGCACTTGTTAAATGGGAGCTGAATTTGCTGTGTAAACTTTCACCAGAAAAACAATAAAATATTATTAAAAAAAAAAAAAAGAAAAAGAAGGAGGGGAATAAGGTCCCCAGTCCAACACACTTGCCATGACTCCCTTTCACCTCATACTTGGCCGATTCGTTCTTTCTTTGCTGGCCTTATAAGCATTGGAGTTTTCCAACCCTCCAGGGAGCCAAAGTGCTGACGAGTTGACACAGTATGCTGACAGTTACATTTCTTGCTGCAAATGAATGAGTTGCCCCTTTGGCTTTCGTATCTGTCTCTTATGGGTTTGGTCAGTGTGAGTCAGTCCCTTGGGTCCGCTCGCCTCTGAATACACAATACAAAATCAAATGTATAGACACTCTTAGGCTAAGGCTCAAGCTCAGGCTGACCCTGCAGAGAGGTCCTGCCCCAGCTGACACCAACTATTCTCTGAAGATCACTCTTCAACTTAGCAATGATCTTCGTGGATTCCTCAAAGCTCAGAGAACAAGCTGCCAAATGATGTCTGAAGGACAAGGGCATCATTCGCTAGCTGAGTTGCAAATGAGACACTGACCCAGTTAATCGTGTGAACCTACTGCAGATGCTCAGAAAAGCTGTTTGTTTACTGTCCTGGAAGGACTCAGCCTTAGATGTCGCCTAATTGTCTTGTGCATAGCAAAGGCCAGTGGAAAATTGCTATTGACAGACTCATTCCTTCCTTCCTTCCCTTGCTATCTCTTTGTGGCTTCCTTCATTAGCTTTTTTTTCCTCTCAGAGAAAGCCCATGACCTTGGAGGCTTCTGAGCTTCCTTTCTGAGTCTGTGTTGCCTCTATAATGGAATGAAGGTGTCTTTCTGCTACACCAGGATCTGTGGCCAAACCAAGACCACAGATACTCTCGCAGCTTGCAGCCTATCCTTCTCATTTCATCTCAGCAGGAAAAAGGTCTTTGCAATCCACACATTTTTTTCCTCTTCTCACATCAGAGCAAAAACAAACAATAATTAAAATAGCATCTTTTTATAATAAGGAAAACCTTTCTGCTTTCAACACAACCAGAAAGGAAGACATTTGTCACTGCCTAGGATAAGCTGTCAGCATCACGTGGCGTTTCTTCTTCTCTGGAGGTGGCGAATATGCTCTGAGCCATCTGCACTTCTCAACCAGTTCTCCTGACCAAGGCATTTGCAAGACACATCAGGAAGATAACGTGTGGTCAGAGATTGAAGCTAACAGGTTTAAGCGTCAGCTAAGCCTTCGGCTTCATTACTATTTGCTCCAGCAACTACAGTGACCAGCTGAGACATTCATGTACTTTCACAGGCAAAATACCTTCATTACTTCTCTTTTTCTTTATAGTAAATATTAAAATACATATACTCCGTTTTGAAAATGTGTAGAAAATAATTTGTGTTCTACACGCAGAAGGCAGGGATGTCTGCAAATGTCTAGTGGTATGTTAATAGATTCTTCTGGAAATGTCAGGGTTCATTATTCACCCAAGGTATGGTCCATAAATCTGCGTACCCCTCATTCTTCCCCTAGAGGAGTCTAAAAAAGAAAAGGAGCCTGAAGGAAGCAGTTCTCCACAGCCTCAGGGAACGGTTATACTTTTGTTCCAAGATAACTTAAATCTCTATGGCTCACTTGCTGAGTGTCCAATATTTGTGGAATCTTTAATCCTCAGAAATTCTTGGAACATAGACATCACCTTATTTGCTCAAAAGGTTCAGAACCAAGAGGAATGATACTAAGTCAAGGGGCTTAGGGCTGAAAGAAAGTTGGAGCTTTCCTCCTCTTAGCCCTTGTGGCCTTGAGATCCACAAAAGAAGTAAATGTTCACTCACCTGATAAGGAAAGAATTCAAATGACATTGACTTTGGAAAATTAGATGTCCCTTTGGGCAGTTCTACTCCATCCTATAGGGTCACTATGAGTTGGAATCAATTCGACGGCAATGAGTTTCCTTTGGTTTGTTCACCTCTCTTCATCACTGAAGTAACTTCATGGCTGTAAAAAACTGTAAAGAGAAAAAATATGTGTTTCCATTCTCTCCAAAATGCCTACACAAAGATTCTTGTTCCATCGTTGACATTTTCTAAAAACTTGACCTTTTCAACTGGAAAGTAAGTGTGATCAAAGTATTCAAACCAGTGAAGAACTGGGGCAGGCTGGGGTAGATTAACAAGTAAACAAGGTATGCACAGGTTTACAGTAAGCAAGGTATGCATGGGCTTAATTTGTGTTTACTTACTAATCTGTAGTGCACAATTTCACATGGGTTTTACCACACCTTTCATGTGGTGAAAACAGGTGAAATTGTACACTACAGGTTAGCAAGTAAGCACAAGTAAACTGGTACATACCTTGCTTATTGGGTAATCTATTCCTGGGGCCAAGGCAACCCAGACCTGATCACCATTTCCCAGGATGAGATGAGCGAGCACCCCTTAAAGCTAGAAAGAGTGGGTCTGGTAACAAATACAAGATTTAAACTTCAGGAATACGATAGGTCCTAAAAACCAATGAATGACTGAAATAGTAACCAAGCTAACCAACAAATGAACAAATAAACTTGTGAATTCATGATGGCAAAAGGAGAAGTGGGCTAAAAACCATAAATCCCAAAGGGTTTTTCATCTTTTACCCTCCACATTCAGACTCCTGCACAGATTAACTACTGAAGGCTTCTTACCATTCCCATGTCTACTGCTACCTATGACTGCTTTCACCCATCTCTCTTCCACTCAAAGTAAGTACACCATGTGTTTTTCTTATTTTTAAAAAGCTATATAGGATCCTTCCCTTACTCCTGCCTGGCTCCTGATATCCCTTTAATAACTACACATCCCCTTCTCCCTCTTTGAAAAATTAGAAGTTTGGATAAATTCATGAAAAATAGATCTATATTTATCTTACTAACTGAAAACAAGAATCAGACTTCCTTTCCAAGTTAGAATCCCACAAACCACAAGCAGCTCCACTGCTGTTGGAAGACAGAACCCTGGGTGCTAAAGGCATTTGGGACAGCATTTCTGGCTTCCTTTTGATGCATAATAAGCCACTTCAAAATTAGGAGCTTTAACAACAAAAACAACATTTACTTTGCTTGGTAACCTGTAATTTGGGCAGGGCTGGGTGGGGACAGCTCATCTCTTTTCAACTCAATATTATCTGGGGTGTCTCAAAGGCTGAAGACTGGATGGCTCTTTTATTCATATGCCAAGAAGTTGATGCTGGCTGCCGAATGGGGCCTTAGCAGGAGCTGTTGACTGAAACACCTTCCCATGGCCTCTCCCTGTGGCCTGGGCTTCCTCACAACATGGTGGCTGAGTTCAAAGTGTAAGCATCCTGAGAGAGAAATTCAGGTAGAAGCTGCATCTTTTTTATGATCAGTCTCAGAAGTCACATCAATTCTGCCAAACTGTTAGTTGAAACAATTCTCTTCAAGTAGGATTGGCAAAGTTCTGGAAGAGTATGTGAGATCAGAAATATTTCTCTGGCCATTTTTGAAAAATAAAATCTACCAGAGTCCACCACTGGCCATAACAGTTTTTCATCTCTTCCACATGAAAAATATGCACCTCTCCTACCTCAAATCCCACCCCTCCCCCCAAGCCTTATCTCCATGATGTCAGACTCAGGCACAAGGTTCAGAACTTCATCATCTAAACCAGGTCCAGGTAAGGAGGTGGTTCTTCCGGTCCAGTTCCTCAAGTAGAGGTCTTCCGGAATAGTTTCTTTCAATCTGAAGATTTGTGAATGAAAGAGACAAACATCTGCCCCACACAAACACCCAGACATAGAAGAGCCACTATAGGCTCTCCCATTTTAAAAAGGGGAAATGAGAGGAGTCACTGGCCCATAGTAATTCTGAAACTCACATAGGTACATATTGCCAATTTCTTCAGTAGGGTTCAGTACTACTGCTGTGGGAATGATTCTCCGTGACTTTTGGCTCTACCCTCTAGGCTCTTCATTCCATTCCCTGAGTTAAGCTTCCTTTGTCATAAGAAATAACGATGTTTGCAGCTGAGTTTTCTCAGGCTTCTTCCTGCTATAGTAGTTTGGGGACTCAAAGTCCTCTTTTCATTGTGTACTGTCTCTGTCCCTTTTAACCTAAGTTAGTGGTGTTTCTGCTAGTGTAGATATGAGGCAGTCTTTTTGTTTTGGGTTCTAATAGTCTGCTCTTCAGTTAGACTAGAAAACTCTTCTTGACTGAAAGCAAGAACTAAGACAACAGGAGAAATTTGGGACAGTCAATCTGAGTGAATGCCGGAGAAGTCTTTGTAGCTATGCTCCTTCCTGAAGATTATAGCCACTTTTGAGCAGCCTTATGTAACAGTGATGATATTTACAAGCTACAAGTTCAGGTATGCAAAACTGTAGTAGTAATTTTTCTTTAAGTGAACTTAGCGTTTATTCTGTTCTACGAGAAAAAAAGCTCACCAATCAATTCAAAGCAAGTTTAATCACTTTGGATCTTTACTCCCTTCTTCCGAAGATCTGTAGTAGAGAGGAAAAAACAAAACAACCACACAGTCTCAGAATTTCAAAAACAAGTATTTGCTGTTTATGAGAACTGCAATGCAGGAAGGAAGGATGAGAGTGCTCATAGCCAGATGTTGGGAACAATACACCCCAGTTCCTTCACTTACAAATTACAGGCTTTTTCTTATATTAGAGTCTATCCAAAACCCACTGTAAGATTTGCCTTGTGGTCAGCAGGGACTCAGTATTTGGAAGATGAGAAATCCTAATGCTCAGTCAATGACAGGAAAGTAAATCTTGTGGTTATAAGTTAGCTATCTTCAAAAAGGTTCTCAGTATGGTGCTGGTATAATAATAGACATATAGATCAGTGGAACAGATTTGAGAGTTCAGAAATAAACCCACCGTCGTGGATTGAATTGCGTCCCTCAAAAATATGTGTCAACTTGGTTAGGCCATGATTTCTGGTTTTGTGTGGCTGTCCTCCATTTTGTGATTGTAATTTTATGTTAAAGAGGATTAGAGTGGGATTGTAACACCCTTACTAAGATCATATCCCTCATCCAATGTAAAGCAAGTTTCCCTGGAGTGTGGGCACCACCTTTTATCTTGCAAAAGATAAAAGGAAAGGGAAGCAAGCAGAGTTCGGACCTCAAACCACCAAGAAAGCAGCACCAGGAACAGAACACATCCTTTGGACCTGGGGTTCCTGTGTAGAGAAGCTCCTAATCCAGGGGAAGGTTGATGACGAGAACCTTCCTTCGGAGCCAACAGAGAAGTCTTCCCTTGGAGCCGACACCCTGAATTTGGACTTCTAGGCTACTAGACTACCAGAGAATAAACTTCAGTTTGTTAAAACCATCCACCTGTAATATTTCAGTTACAGCAGCACTAGATAGCTAAGACAACCATATATCTATGGCCAATTGATTTTTGACAAGGATGATAAGTCCATCCAATGGAGAAAGAACAGTCTTCAACAAAAGGTTTAGGACTACTGGATTTTCACATGCAAAAAAATGAAGCTGGATCCATACCTCACACCATACCCAAAAATTAACTCAAAATGGATCAAGGGCTTAAAAATAAGAACTAAAACCATAAAACTCTTAGAACAAAACATAGGAATAATGTTTCAGGACCTAATGTTTTACAATGGATTCTTAAATATGACACCAAAAGTATAAGCAAAAAAAACAAAATGGAAAAGTTTGACTTCATCAAAATTAAAAATTTCTGTGCATCAAAGGACTTTATCAACAAAGTGAAGAGATAACTTACAGTATAGGAGAAAATATTTGGTAACCATATATCTGATAAGGGTTTAATTTCCAGACTATATAAAGGACTCCTACAACTTAACAAGATAAACAACCCAATCAAAAAATGGGCAAAGGACTTGAACAGACATTTTACCAAATAAATATACAAATGGCCAATAAGCTCCTGAAAAGATGCTCAACATCATTAGTCGTTGTTGTTGTTAGGTGCCATTGAGTTGGTTCCAATGCCACCCTATACACAACAGAATGAAACACTGCCCGGTCTTGTGCCATCCTTACAATCGTTGTTATGCTTGAGCTCATTGTTGCAGCCACTGTGTCAATCCACCTCGTTGAGGGTCTTCCTCTTTTTCGCTGACCCTGCACTCTGCAAGCATGATGTCCTTCTCCAGGGACTGATCCCTCCTGACAACATGTCCAAAGTATGTAAAACGCAGTCTCACCATCCTTGCCTCTAAGGAGCATCCTGGCTGCACTTCTTCTAAGACAGATTTGTTCGTTCTTTTGGCAGTCCATGGTATATTCAATATTCTTCGCCAACACCACAATTCAAAGGCGCCAACTCTTCTTCAGTCTTTCTTATTCATTGTCCAGCTTTCACATGCATATGATGTGATTGAAAATACCATGGCTTGGATCAGGCGCACCTTAGTCTTCAGGGTGACATCTTTGCTCTTCAACACTTTGAAGAGGTCCTTTGCAGCAGATGTACCCAATGCAATGTGTCTTTTCATTTCTTGACAGCTGCTGCCATGGCTGTTGATTACGGATCCAAGTAAAATGAAATCCTTGACAACTTCAATCTTTTCTCCCTTTGTCATGATGTTGCTCATTGGTCCAGTTGTGAGGATTTTTGTTTTCTTTATGTTGAGGTGCAATCCATACTGAAGGCTGTGGTCTTTCATCTTCATTAGTAAGTGCTTCAAATCCTCTTCACTTTCAGCAAGCAAGGTTGTGTCATCTGCATAATGCAGGTTGTTAATGAGTCTTCCCCCAATTCTGATGCCCCATTCTTCTTCATATAGTCCAGCTTCTCGGATTATTTGTTCAACATACAGATTAAATAGGTATGGTAAAAAATACAATCCTGATGCACACCTTTCCTGACTTTAAACCAATCAGTATCCAAACAACTGCCTCTTGATATATGTAAAGGCTCCTCTTGAGCACAATTAAGTGTTCTGGTATTCCCATTCTTCACAGTGTTATCCATAGTTTGTTATGATCCACACAGTCAAATGCCTTTGCATGGTCAATAAAACACAGGCAAACATCCAAGTGGTAGTCTCTGCTTCCAGCCAGGATCCATCTGACATCAGCAATGATATGCCTGGTTCCACGTCCTCTTCTGAAACAGGCCTGAATTTCTGGCAGTTCCCTGTCAATATACTGCTGCAGCCGTTTTTGAATGATCTTCAGCAAAATTTTGCTTGCATGTGATATTAATGTTATTGTTTGATAATTTCCACATTCAGTTGGATCAGTTTTCTTGGGAATAGGCATAAATATGGCTCTCTTCCAGTCAGTTGGCCAGGAAGCTGCCTTCCATATTTCTCGGCACAGACAAGTGAGCACCTCCAGCACTGCATCTGTTTGTTGAAACATCTCAATTGATGTTCCATCAATTCCTGGAGCTTTGTTTTTCGCCAGTGCCTTCAGAGCAGCTTGGACTTCGTCCTTCAGTACCATCGGTTCCTGATCATATGCCACCTCTTGAAATGGTTGAATATTGACTAATTCTTTTTGGTATAATGACTCTGTGTAATCCTTCCATATTCTTTTGATGCTTTCTGAGTTGTTTAATATTTTCCCCATGGAACCCTTCACTATTGCAACTCGAGGCTTGAATTTTTTCTTCAGCTGTTACAGCTTGAGAAATGCCACGCGTGTTCTTCCCTTTTGGTTTTCCATCTCCAGCTCTTTGCACATGTCATTATAATATTTCACTTTGTCTTCTCGAGAGGCCCTTTGAAATCTTCTGTTCAGTCCTTTTCCTTCATGAATTCTTCCTTTTGCTTTAGCTGCTTGATGCTCAAGAGCAAGTTTCATAGTCTCCTTTGACATCCATCTTGGTCTTTTCTTTCTTTCCTGTCTTTTCAGTGACCTCTTGCTTTCTTCATGGAAGAAAAACACTAGTCATTAGGGAAATGCAAATCAAAATCACAAAGGATACACTCATACCAACTAGGATGGCTATTACCAGAAAAACAGAAAACAACAAGTGTTGACAAGGATGTGGAGAAATTAGAACCCTCATTCTTTGCTGGTGGGAAAATAAAATGGTGCAGACTCTGGAAAATAGTTTGTGGGTTCCTCAAAAATTTAAACATAGAATTACCATATGACTCAGCAATTCTACTCCTAGATATATACCCAAAAGTCTTGAAAGCAAGAACTCAAACAGATACTTGTACTCCAGTGTAGGTTGAAGCATTATTCACAATAGCCAAGAGGTAGAAACAATCCAAGTGTTCATCAACAGAGGAATGGATAAACAAAATGTAGTATATACATACAATCGAATATTATTCAGCCATAAAGAGAAATGAAGTTCTAATACATGCTACAGCATACGCAAATGCATAGAGACCAAAGTTTATTAGTGGTTAGCAGGGACTAGGGACAGGTTTCAGCTGAGCTTCCAGACTAAGACAGACTAGAAAGAAGGACCTGGTGGTCTACTTCTGAAAAAATTAGGCAGTGAAAACCTTATGAATAGCAGCGGAACATTGTCTGATATTGTGCTAGAAGATGATTCCCTCAGTTTGGAAGGCACTCAAAATACGACTAGAGAAGAGCTGCCTCCTCAAAGCAGAGTCAACCTTAATGATGTGGATGGAATCAAGCTTTCGAGACCTTCATTTGCTGCTGTAGCACAATTCAAAATGAGAAACACCTGCAAACTTCTATTAATAATTGGAACGTGGAATGCAGAAAAGTATTAATCTAGGAAAATTTGAAATTCATCAAAAATGAAATGGAACGCATAAACATCAATATTCTGGCATTAGTGAGCTGAAATGGACTGATATTGGCCATTTTGAATCGGACAATCATATGGCCTACTATGCTGGGAATGACAAATTAAAGAGGAATGGCGTTGTTTTCATAGTCAAAAAAAAAATTTCAAGATCTATCCCAAAGTACAATGCTTCCAGTGATAGGATAATATCCATATGCCTACAAGGAAGACCAGTTAATACAACTATTATTCAAATTTCCACACCAACCACTAAAGCCAAAGATGAAGGAATTGAAGATTTTTATCAACTTCTGCGCTCTGATATTGATGGAACATGCAATCAGGATGCATTGATAATTACTGGTGATTCAAATGTGAAAGTTGGAAACAAAGAAGAAGCATCAGTAGCTGGAGAGTATGGCTTTGGTGATAGAAATGATGCTGGAGATCACATGACGGAATTTTGCAAGACCAACGACTTCTTCATTGCAAATATCTTTTTTCAACAACATAAACAGTGATTATACACATGAACCTCACCAAATGTAATACACAGGAATCAAATTGACTACATCTGTGGAAAGAGATGATGGAAAAGCTCAATATCGTCAGTCAGAACAAGGCCAGGAGCCAGCTGGTGAACAGACCATCAATTGTTCGTATGCAAGCTCAAGCTGAAACTGAAGAAAATTAGAACAAGTCCACGAGAGCCAAAGTATGACTGTGAGTAATCCCACCTGAATTTAGAGACCATATCAAGAATAGATTTGACACTTTGAATGCTAATGACCGAAGATCAGACAAGTTGTGGAATGTAATACGTTAAGGACATCATATGTGAAGAAAGCAAGAAGTCATTAAAAAGACGGGAAAGAAAGAAAAGACCAAAATCGATGTCAGAAGAGACACCGAAACTTGCTCTTGAACGTCGAGTAGCTAAAGCAAAAGGAAGAAATGATGAAGTAAAAGAACTGAACAGAAGATTTCAAAGGGCAGCTTGAGAAGACAAAGTGAAATATTATAATGACATGTGCAAAGAGCTGGAGATAGAAAACCAAAAGGAAAGAACAGGCTTAGCATTTTTCAAGCTGAAAGAACTGAAGAAAAAATTCAAGCCTCAAGATGCAATAGTGATGGATTCTATGGGCATAATACTGAACAATTCAGGGAGCATCAAAAGAAGATAGAAGGAATACACAGAGTCATTGTGCCAAAAACAATTGGTCAATGTTCAATCATTTCAGGAGGTAGCATGTGATCAAGAACCAACGGCACAGAAGGAAGAAGTCCAAGCTGCACTGAAGGCATTGGCGAAAAACAAGGTTCCAGGAATTGATTGAATATCCACTGAGATGTTTCAGCAAATGAATGCAGTGCTGGAAGTGCTCATTAGTCTATGCAAAGAAATTTAAAAGACAACTACCTGGGCAACCAACTGGAAGAGATCCATATTTATGCCTATTCCAAAGAAAGATGATACAATTGAAGGCAGAAATTACCAAACAGTATCACATGCAAGTAAAATTTTACTGAAGATCATTCAAAAGCAGTTGTAGCAGTACATCAACAGGGAACTGCCAGAAATTCAAGCTGGATTCAGAAGAGGATGCGAAACAAGGGATATCACTGCTGATGTCAGATGGGTCCTGGCTGAAAGCAGAGAATACCAGAAAGATGTTTATCTGTGTTCTATTGACCGTGCAAAGGCATTTGACTGTGTGAATATAACAAATTATGGATAACATTGCAAAGGATGGGAACTCCAGAACACTTAATTGTGCTCATGTGGAACATGTACCTAGACCAAGAGGTAGCCGTTCGAAAAGAATAAGGGGATACTTTATCGTTTAAAGTCAGGAAAGGTGTGCGTCAAGGTCGTATCATTCTACCATACTTATTTAATCTGTATGCCAAGAAAATAATCCGAGAAGCTAGACTATATGAAGAAGAACGGCACATCAGGGTTGGAGAAAGGCTCATTAACTACCTGTGATATGCAGATGACACAACCTTGCTTGCTGAAAGTGAAGAGGACTTGAAGCACTTACTGATGAAGATCAAAGACCAAAGCATTCAGTATGGATTACACCTCAACACAAAGAAAACAAAATCCATACCACTGAACCAATAAGCAACATCACTGCGATGGTTAAGATTGAATGTCAACTTGGCTGGGCCATGATTCTCAGTGTCTTGGCGGTTGTAAAATGTGATCATTTCCCTGTTGAAATTTGATATGTGATCACCCCCATGATGGAATCTGCTGAGTGGTACCAGCAGGGGTAGGGCCTGTGGCAGCTCACTGCCCACTCAGCCTTCATCTCTCTATCTTCTGTCGTCTACTTCCTCCCTGCTCACTTTGCCAAGGTTGTTCACTTGTTCTGGACCCAGCACCTGTCTCTTGTCTGACCTCTGGTTCTTGGGACTTGAGCTAACAGCTTACCTGTCCATCTTGGGATTTGTCAATCTTCACAGCCTGCGAGAAGAGTCCTGTTCCCCAACCTACCAATCTTAGGTTCACTAGCCCCACCAGCTACGTGAATCAGGAGAAACCTTGCGGCTTTGCCTGCTGACCTTGGGATTCCTCGACCTTCACAGCCTGTGAGTGGGAGCCCTACTTTCCAACCTGCTGATCATGGGTTCACCAGCTTCTCTGGCTCCATGAGTTGGGAAAGGCCTCTATTCTGATCCACAGACTTGGGACGTTCCAACCTCTACAATCATGTGAGCTGTTTCCTTGATATAAATCTTTTTCTATCTGTATATATTTATACACTTTACTGGTCTTGCTTCTCTAGAGAACCCAGCCCAAGATAACCAAGATAAATGGAGAAAAGATTGACATTGTCAAGGACTTCATTTTACCTGGATCCAAAATCAACACCCAGTCAAGAAATCAAAAGATGCATTACCTTGGGCAAATCTGCTGCAAAAGACCTCTCTAAAGTGTCAAAAAGCAAAGATGTCATCTTGAAGACTAAGGTGCACCTGACCCAGCCATGATGTTATGTTTTCAATCGCCTCATGTGCATGCAAAAGCTGGACGATGAATAAGGAAGACTGAAGAAGAATTGGCCTTTGAATTATGGAGTTGGTGAAGAATACTGAATATACCATGGACTGTCAAAAGAACAACCTAAATTATCTTGGAAGAAGTACAACCAGAATGCCCCTTAGAAGCAAGAATGGAGAGACTTGGTCTCACATACTTTGGACACGTTATCAGGAGGGATCAGTCACTGGAAAAGGACGTCCTGCTTGGTAAAGTAGAGGGTCAGCGAAAAAGAGGAAGACCCTCAATAAGATGGATTGACACAGTGGCTGCAACAATGGGCTCAAACATAGCAATAATTGTGAGGATGATTCAGGACCAGGCAGTGTTTTGTTCTAGTGTACATAGGGTCGCTATGAGTCGGAACCATCTCAACAGCACCTAACAACAACAATAGGAACTAGAAGGAAGGGGAAAATGGGGAGCTATTGCTTAAAGGGTACTTTGTTTCTGTAAAGGGTAAGGAAAAATATGGAAAAGAATAGTGGTGATGGTTATACAACATAGTGAACATAATGCCACTGAATTGTACATGTAAAAATGGCTGAAATGGCAATGTTTTGTTATATACATTCTACCACAATACAAAAAAAGAAAAGGACTATTTGAGAGAGATACTAATAACTTACATTTGAAGGTAATCATGGTATTTGTCTAGTAATATTTAGGAACCATCAAAAGGTTATACTATTTGATGAGGAAGGTAAAACATTAAGAATCACTTTGCTGGTTGAGTCTTTTAACCTCAGAACACATGGTGTGGAGTTCTCTTGATCGTGAAGAGGCATTTCCTCCTCACGTTGCATGTACGGAGCCCTGGCAGCACAGTGGTTTAAGCATTTGGCTGCTAACCAAAAGGTCAGCAGTTCGAATCTACCAACTGCTCCTTGGAAACCCTATAGGGTGGTTCTACTCTGTCCTATAAGGTTGCTATGAGTCGGAATCACCGTGATGGCAACGGGCTTTTTTGTTTGTTTGTTTCATTGCATATATGTTCAGAACTAGAGCTTTTATGTCAAGCAGGGGGGTTGAAGGGGAGCATCTGCTTCTCAGGCATGGCCCCTCCTCCACAATGGATCTGCAGACATGGGGGGCACAGGCTCTCTGTATTCACTGAGGCTGCCCCATTCCCACTGCCTTGCTCCCAACTGCCATCCACAACTGTGGGTCCTTGTCATGGTGTTAAGACATTCAGGCTATGGCTCTCTCCCACAGCTCACTTCTGAGCCTTCTCAGGAGCACAGAGCAGCTACCCACCCTCACCCCTGTGTGCTGAAGGGGATTCAGGTATGGCCACTACCAAGCCTCCCTACCCAGATGCCCCCGCCACTGTTTTCGCCTAACCTGTCTCAACCTACATATCTATGAGTCCCTCAGAGCAACAGACAGATAGTGAAACACATGTCCCTTCTTCTCCTGGATGCATAAGCTTAAAGCTGTTCCCCATTCAATCCCCAGAGAGATGAGGTGGATGGCAAGTGCAGGCCACATGCCAGAACCTCAGCTCTCAACATCCTCACCAGTTCTACTCAGGTGGCAGAATTACAGTCAAGCCTAGGACAGGAGGACAGGCTGTTACATCGCCAGGCTTCCTTCCCAGGCTATAACGTATGCCACAAATTTTGGCTTTGATACTCAATAGTCAGGTTTTGTCCCAACTGGAAATGCCCAAGTTCATTTGGAAATTCAAGCCCCAAGAAATGTGTAGGCTTTCACATTTTCTCTTTGCATTTCACTCTAACAACGTTCCACTGGAGCAAGGTACTGACCGAGGCTGATGTTGGGGGAAGCAGAAAGCACAGAGGAGGGTGCCTGGGAATGAACAACATACTAGTCAGTATCAAAATATCACCCCACTGCACTTTTCTAAGGAGTTTCTGGAAATCCCAAATTACAACTACACTGCCCTTGTGTGAGAGGCCTTTCACTATTTTATTGAGACTAGGATGCTTCTCTTTGCTACCAGCAGGCTGGCAACTCTCAGCCGCCCCCTCACTGGAGCTGTATTTGCTCTGCGTCAGTTCCTGTGTTCATCTCCAAGATACCCAATAAAGCAAGCTTCGTTGCACTTTCTGGGGACCTGTCTGCTCTTTTCAAAGCTGGCCCCATGCTAGTGGCCTTTCCCTCCTCAGTTGGAGATGCTTCTGTTCCCAAGGCACGTGCTAGGTCCCTTCACAGCACTGCTTCTCTGCCTTCTCTCTTTGGTCCTTTCCACAGTTGCAGCCCTGGTGGCCTCCAGACATGACAGACTGTTGGCACAGTCACCTCACCCTGGTTGCAGCTGGATGGACCCCTTTGACTTACCCCTCCTTGTGGAGTCCCTGGGTGGTGTAAATGGTTAACATCCTCAGCTGCTAATGGAAAGGTTGGAGGTTTGAGTCCACCCAAAGGCACCTCAGAAGAAATGCCTGGTGATCTACCTTCAAAAAATGAGACATTGAAAACTCCATGGAGAACAGTTCTACTGTGACACATACAGGGTAGCTACGAATCGGGGTCGACTTGATGGCAGCTCTTGTGTTGGTGATCATTGTCTTTCTCCAGTCACAGCAGAACCTCCTCCCTTTGACAGTTAACTCTGGGTGAAGATCACACCCCAACTTCCTCTTGAGAGGAATATTTGACTTTCCTTTCTTTCCTATGTTGAGGAATAACAGGAGGCTTAGGCCATGAACAGGAGGAAATTCAAAGGTGTTTGATTTGACTGCAAGGCTACTACATAGTCCCCAATTTTTCCTACTTAGAAAGAAGGCCTATGTCTTTACATGAATTAGTCCCTTCAACACTTCCAATTTTTTTCAGTGCTTAACTTAAAGGTGTTATTCTGGAGAGTAGTAGCTATAGTACTTGTTGATGATAAAGAAGTCTTTATGGCTTATGCTGTGGTTCTTTGGATTTATATTATTTTTCTCTAAAGCAAAGTTTGAACATATGAAGGTATATGCAGATAAACATTGATAATTATGTAACTAAACATCCAACTCCGTAGGCTTGGAACATCACACAATATGACTTATAATGGAAGCTATTATTTTCAGGGCCAAATACATACATGAGTTGGAGGAGCCATTTTTACTCCTTTATCTTATATGTTATGACTTTTTTTTTTTTTTAATCCAAATGAAATTTAAAGGATGTTGGCCTATTCAGAGAAAAATTTTCCTACTCTGGAAGGACACCTTAAATAGGGATTATTTAGCAAGATAATCATTGTCTTTCGTGTTTCTGTTTAAAGAAATTTTAATTAGAGTTCTCCAGTGCCTCAGGTTCTGCGTGGTTTGGTTTTGTTTCGTTTTTGTACATCTGAATGATCAGTATCAACCCACCCCCTCCTGTCACCGAGGATAATCATCCCCAGTAGGCAAAGATGAAGTCAGCTCTAAGGGCAGATCTCAGTTTTCACATCTGAATCCGGAAACCCTGGTGATATAGTGGTTAAGTGCTACAGCTGCTAACCAAAGGGTCGGTAGTTCAAATCCGCCAGGCACTCCTGGGAAATTCTATGGGGAAATTCTATAGGATCACTATGAGTCAGAATCGACTCGACGGCACTGGGTTTGGTTTTTTTGGTTTATGATGAATCACCTCTGTAGTTCTGGGAAGTGTTGTGAACGTATCTCTCTGTTTTTGTATTTGTAGGTAAGAACAAATCCATTTAAATAGAAGGGGTTTGTGTGTGTGTGTGCATGTGAGCTCTGCAAATAAGCAATGGGTGAGGAATTTACTGGCAGGAGACTAAAAGTTCAGGAAAGTGCAAGTGTGGTCCTTGTGGGCTGGAGCAGGAGATGTGACCCAAGGTAGACATCTGATGAAAGAGTTGGATCAATGCGAAATTCTTCCCCATATCTGCCAGGGATGTTGTTATTGTTGTCAGCTGCCCTTCAGTGAGTATGGAGAGACTTGGACTTGCTTACTTTGGAGACATCATCAGGAAAGGACATCATGATTGGTAAAGCAGAAGGTCAGCAAGAATGACAGAAACCCTCAATGAGATGGAGGGACACAATAACTGCAACAATGGACTCGAACATAATAATGATCATGAAGATGGCACTGTGCAACATTTCATTCTGTTATACTTAAGGTCACCATGAATTGGAATTGACTGAAGGGCAGCTGAAAACAATTTTTCTGTGAGGTCATCACTATATACAAAACAGCACGGTGCCTGCCCATGAATATCGTTCAAGCCCCACACTGAAGCATGAAGAACTTGCCCTCCTCTAAAGGAAGAGTTTGATTGGTTGGAATTAAGACTTCATATGAAGGATACTAAACAAAAGGCAAGGGAATCATGGCAGCGTGGTATGGAAGACAGAGTAATAAACTGCCATAGGGTCTTAACCCAGTTCTACCAATAACTAGTAGAGGACCTCAGGCTCATTACCCAAAGGCCTTGGGCCTCAGTTTGCTCTTCGATACGAGACCCAGCCAGTTCGGTTCGTGTTCAGCCCAGCAACAGGCATAAACTGAGCAAATACCATGACTAGGTCCTGGGGGAATCCTGCACAGATTTTACAGTCTAGAGTGTAATTAGCTAATTCTGAATTCCCTTCCAGCTCTAAAACTTAACCTGCTCCAGAGAAAGGTGCTGAAACTCTGTATTCACTGACGCAGATAAACCCAGTTTGATTTTCCCAGCTCTGGCAATTACTAATTGTGAACTTGCGGAAGTTACTAAAGCTCCTGAGACTTAGGGAGGTCTCTAAAATAGGATGAAATAAGCCTCCTGCCAGTCATTGTAAGAAATAAGTAAGGCAAGGTATTTCCCTTCCACAGTATAATGTTGCTCTGGGAGACGGCTACATTCCCAGTCCCTCTAGCATCTAGGTCTGGTCAGGTGACTAGTTTTTGCCAATAGAATGGAGCATAAATGATCTGTGTAACTTGTAGGCCAAGGCTTACAAGAAGTTTTTGTATGCTTTTTTTCCATTTCCATCAGAGGACTGAGATGAAGGTAGCCTGGCTAGCATTGTCTATTTTAAACATGACCAGGATATAAATTCCACCTCCCTTCTGTCAGTCTGTTGTACTGGGATGGTTTGTGCGTTGCTATGAGCCTGGAAGCTATGCCACCAGTATTTTAAATATCAGCAGGGTCATCCAGGGTGGACAGGTTTCAGCAGAGCTTCCAGCCTAAGACAGACTAGGAAGAAAGGCCTGTCAATTACTTTTGAAAATTAGCAGTGAAATCCTACTGGTTACAACAGAATATTGTCTGATATAGTGCCAGAAGATGAGCACCCTAAATTGCAACAATGGATTCAAACCTGCCAATAATCAAGAAGATGGCACAATGTTTTGTCATGCTGTACATAGGGTCACCATGTGTCAGAGCAAACTCAACGGCAATTAACAACATAACATATAAATATTCTTAGGTAAATTGACATTCTTAATATTTGAATTTTCCTATACAGAGATATTTTCTGCTTTCCATTTCTTCAAGTCTTGTTTGTATTTCTGCAGGGTAATTTTTTCTTCACCTAGATCTATACATTTCTTAAATTTAATCCTATGTACTTTTTTTTTTATTCTATTATAAGTGGAATCTTTTCTCTGGTTGTATCTTCTAATCAGTTGATATATGCATCATTAATATTTTGTTCTATTTCCATTCAGGTGTTCTCCTAAATAAGTACATTAATATAAATAATGAGAAGACCTCACATCACCATTGTAATTTCCAAATTCTTAACCAGTTTGCTGTGTTAATAATGGCAGAGACATGGAATATATAGCTCTCTGTAAATTACAGTAATTTTATCAGTTTATTGAAATGGGATGAAGGATAGATAATTAAACTGCTCTGCTAAGAAAGTAAAAAATCAGAAGGATTTTGATTTTTGCAAAGAAACAGACTTGTCTTCAGTAACTTCTATTTTAGATTAGAGCCACTGCTCTGTGGCGCCTGCAGTCCATGGGCATAAATCCCATGACCACATGGTCACTGACAATCCCAGTGCAGCCAGGTGGCCTGCCAATACCTCCAGGAGCTATTTCTCCCACACCCAGGATGACCTAACTGGTCCCTTCAACTGATTCAAAGGAGCTACATTGGTGGTTCTGTGGTAGAATTCTCTCCTTCTATGAGGAGACCCAGGTTTGATTCCTAGCCAGTCTACCTCATGCACAGTCAACACCAGCCTGTCAGTGGTGGATGGCATATTGCTAAGATGTTGGACAACTTTCAGCAGAGCTTCCAGACTAAGATGGATTAGGAGGAAAGGCCTGGCAATCTACTTCTAAAAATCAGCCAACAAAAACCCCATGGATCACAATGGTCTGATCCTCAACCAATCCAGGAGATGGTACAAGTCTGGATGGCATTTTGTTTCATTGTGCATTGGGTCACCAGCAATCAGGGGTCAGCTCCACAGCAGCTAAGAACAACAAATAACGAGAGCAAGCTGTACGTCCTCCGCACTGGGCATCACCTGTGGAATGTAGGTGAAAGGACATCCCATAAGTTACGTAGTGTAGACACAAAGCAGAATTCAGGGGAAACTTATAAGCAATAAGAGGAGACTTAGGGTCGCTCAATCTCTCATCATCCCAAGTTGCTGTTAAGGGCTGGGCAACAGCTGAACGCACCTAGTGCTGTGCTCCAGAGGGGGAACATGCCCTCCAGTGCTCTGCATTTGTATAGGATGACTGTGACAGCAGTTTTAAAACAGGAGAGAATAGTCCGAGCTAGCCTCTGGTTGTCCAGGGGGATTGCAGGTTGGTGCCGATAACTCCTGGAGACCCTGTGGGAAGCGAGGCTGTTTTCAGTCCCTTCCACTGGGGAAGGGAAAGACTGGTCCCAGATGGCTTGTTGCCAGGCAACCTGTAGAGAGGTCTGGGGTCATCCAGTGGACAATCCTGTTTGTCTCTCCACAGGAGGTGATGCTGAGCTCTGGCAATGTTGTGTGTTTGGGGAAGCAGAGCTGAAATCTTTTTTTTTTTTTTTTCCAATAGTGGTTAAATGCTTAATTTGAATTTATAATTGAGATGTGTGCAATTAGTCTTAATGTACAATTCCTCTCTAAATATTCTTGCCATTAAATAGATTTTCATTCACATGATTTTTGGCTAAAATATTTTCACAAAATACTACTGGTTTATTTTTTAACTCTGTATTATAAAATTGTTCAAATATACACAAAAGTAGAAGGAAGAGTAATGAGCCTCCTTTACCCACCACTGAGCTTCAACAATTATCGACATATTACCATCTGGATTCATCCATACTTCCACATGTCATACCTCTTGCTGGTTATTTTTTTTTAATAGCTTTGTCGAAGCATAACTTACATACCATAAAAGTTACTCATCTTAAGTGTATGATTCAATGACTTTAAATAAATCTATAGATCTGCCTAACCGTCACCAAAATCAGTTTTAGAATATTTCCACCATAACAAAATTCCCTTGTCTTTAAATTGTAGATACTCATTATTTTTGGTGATGGGAAAGGTAGCACAGAATGTAAGTGTAATAAGCACAGTTTGACCAAAGTAAATGACACCACTAAGAAGTGCACAAGAGAAAAGCTGTTTTGTGCTAAAGAATATAACATATATAGTTTGGCAACAACACCTACAATATCCAAAGAATGAGGTACATAGGCATGTATGTGCACGAGTAGGTACAGATGAGTACATATGTGTACACACAAGTATCCATAAGTATGTATATGCACAGATATATGTATGCATGCATATATATTCATGGAGGACACAGTTACAGATACTTCTCAGATATAACCAATCACCTTGAGAGAATGGTTTTCTGGGTTTGAAGGCTTAGGTCCTTAGTCTCATGGGACAACTCAGTCAATTAGCACCACAAGGTTCACGTTCTTCATCCTCGTGAGGTGAGTAGAGTCTGGGGTATTAAAAGCTTGCAAGTGGTCCATCTAAGATACAACTCTTGGTATTTACTCTTAGGGGCAAGAGAGAAAGAAGGAAACCAAAGCCTCAGAGAAAAAACTCGTCTACTGGGCTAAAAGCATAGGCAAGCCTCAGCTTTATCTAGCTGAGACCAGACAACTACTGACCATTCTGATCAGGATCACATTAAATCGGCTTGGATAGAATGGGAGAAAAACATGGAACAGAATTCCAGTTCTTAAAAAGTCCAGACTTGTTTGTAAAATGATACAACCGCTATGGAAATAGTATGACACTTCTTCAAAAAGCTAGAGATAGAAATACCATATGATCCAGCAATCCCATTCCTAGGCATGTATCCTAGAGAAATAAGAGAAGTGACATGAATATACATATGCATGCCAATGTTCATTGCAGCATCATTCACAATAGCAAAAAGATGGAAACAATTTAAGCGTCTATCAACTGATGAATAGATAAACAAAATATGGTACATACATGCAATGGAATACCACACAATGATAAAGAATAATGATGAGTTCACAAAACATCTTACGGATGAATTTGAAGGACATTATGCTGAGTGAAATTAGTTAATCACAAAATGGCAAATATTGCATTATATCAAAGTCAAGAACAGATTTATACAGAAAGCAATATTCTTTGATGATTACTAGGGAGAGAAGGGGGAAGGAGGGAGATTCACTCACTAGATAGTAGACACATGTTAATTCCAATGAAGGGAAAGGCAATACACAATAAGGGGGGAGTCAGCACAATGTGACCAAGGTAAATGAAGACACTGAGAGGTACGCAAGAATAAAGGACAATTATGGTAAATACTATAACATACACAATTCTGCAACAACAGTCAGTAATACCAACCAAAAATTTGGGAGTGGTTACATAGGTAGATATGTATGCTATATAGATATGAGAGGGCATATAGGAGTACACACAGATGCATAAATAGGTATAGTTGTGGGCATTTGTGTATACATATTTGTACTGCTGCATATATATTCATATATATACTAGAGCAAATGGGGGCACAGTTATAGAAACTTCCTAGACATATCCAAATACCTCAGAGACTGAGTTACTGGTTTTGAAGGCTCAGGACCACAGTCTTGGGGGATATCTAGGTCAATTGTCATAACATAGTTCATAAAGATAATGTTCTATATCCTAGTTTGGCAAGTAGCATCTGGAGTCTTAAAAGTTTGTGAATGGTCATCTAAGATACATCAAAGACTCAAGGAAACAATCCGTAGGACCACTGGCCCACACAAACCACAGCCTCCTCTAGCCTGAGACCAGAAGAACTAGATGGTACTTGGCTACCACTACTGACCATTCTGACCAGGGGCACAATAGAAGGTCCCAGTTAGAAGGGGAGAAATATGTAGAACAAAACTCATACTCATAAAAAAGACCAAGCTTACTGAACTGATAGAGACTGGAGGAACCCCTCTGACTATCACCCTAAGACACCCTTTTAACATGGAACTAAAGCCACTTCCAGAAGTCATCTTTCAGTCAAATAGTAGATAAAATAAAACCCGTGAGGAATATGCTCCTTAGAACAATCAACTGTACAAGACCAAAATGGCAATGTTTTCCTAAAAGCAAAGATGAGAAGGCAAGGAGGGGGATGGAAACTGGAGGGATGAAAACAGGAAGGCAGGATAGGATTGGGGAGAATACTGGCACATTGCAGGGATAGCAAGCAATATCACAGAACAACTTCTGAATTATTGAATAAGAAACTAATTTGCTGTGTAAACTTTTTTCTAAAACACAATAAAATGCTCAAAAAAAAAAGTCCAGACTTACTGGACTGTTAAGACTGGAGGAATCCCTGAGACTATCCCCTGAGATACTTTTTAAACCTTGAACCGAAACTATCCCCTGAGGTCAACTTTCAGTGAAATAACAGATAGGCACACAAAACAAAGGATATTACTATTAAAAAACCATCTATATGAGATCAAAAGGTCAACAATGACTCTAAAGCAAAAATGAGGAGACAAAGAGGAGCGGCAGGGAAACTAAAGTATGGAAACAGAACAACCAGAACACAATTAATGAGAATGTTGACACATTGTGAAAAATTTAACTAATATCACTGACCAACTTGGATAGAAATTGTCAAATGGAAACCTAATTAACTGTGTAAATTTTCACCAAAACCACAGTAAAATATAATTAAAAAAAAAAGTTCCTTTGTGCCACTTGTAGTCAATCACAACTCTCACCCCAATGCCAGGCAACCACTGATCTTCTCTCTGTCTCTACAAGAGAAATGAAAACATATGTCCACACAAAGACTTTTCTGGAAATTTCATATAAGTACAATCACGCATTACATAGTCCTCTGTGTCTGGTTTCTTTTACTTAGCATAGTATTTGCGAGGTCAATCCATGGTGTAGTTCATTCTCTTTTTTTATGGCTGAATACTACTCCATTGAATGGCTATACTATTTTGTGTATCCATTCATCAATTGATAGACATTAAATAGCTTTCAGGTTGGGGCTGTTATAAATAATGCTGCTATGAACATTCACATACAAGTCTTTGTGTGGACATACGTTTTCATTTGTCTTAAGTAGATAGATACCTAAGAGCAGAATTCATGGAATGCAGGTTGTGTTTCCACCACTCTCATCTGTCAGTGGTACTGTGGTGGCTTGCCATTGCTATGATGCTGGAAGCTAAGCCACTGGTATTTCAAATACCAGCAGGATCACCCATTGGACAGGTTTCAGGAGCTCCTAGACTAAGACAGACTAGGAAAAAGGACCTGGCAATCTACTTCTGAAAAAATTGGCCAGTGAAAACCTTATAAATAGCAGTGGAACATTGCCTGACACAGTGTTGGAAGATGAGCTCCTCAGGTTGGAGATACTCAAAATACAACTGAGGAAGAGCTGCTTCTTCAAAGTAGAGTTGACCTTAATGATGTGGATGGAGTGAAGTTTTCCAGACCTTGATTTCCTGATGTGTCATGACTCCAAATGAGAAGAAACAGCTGCAAACATCCTTTAATAAATTGGAACCTGGAATGTACAAAGTATGAATCTAGGAAAATCGGAAGTTGTCAAAATGAAATGGAACATTTGAAGATCGATATCCTAGGTATTAGTGGGGCGAAATGGATTGGTATTGGCCATTTTGAATTAGACAATCATATGTTTTACTATGCTAAAAAAAAAAAAAAATGAATGACAAATTGATGAGGAACAGCACTGCATTCATTGTCAAAAAGAACATTTCAAGATTTATCCCGGAGGTAGAGCCAACATGGCGCTATAGACAGAAGCACCACGCTGTCCCTCCACACTAAAGACCTGAAAAGCTAAGTAAAACAGAGACAAACGTCAATCCTGGAACCCTGAGCGTCAAATGAAGAGATAAAGAATTCAGCCAAGCACTGAATGGAATAAGAAACCGACAAAGAATGGAGAGCTAGGAGAGATACTAACGGAGGCGCTCTAATAGCTAACACAGCACAGATTTGCCGTCTTGGATTCCTGTTGTAGATCACCGAACAGCAGCTTCACAGAGCTCCCAGCAGGAAAGAGAGACCTGGTAACCAACAATATACACTTTTCTACCACCCATCCTTCTTCCCCCGTAGCCCAGCTCAGCCTCCGCCGCTTCCCACTGGTTGCAGTCTCTTGGCACTGGCTCTGGCTCCATGCCACTTGGATTCACCCAGCCCATGCTGGCTGGCTCCCTCAGTGCCATTTCTTTGTCACTGATGTTGCTTTCTTCCACTTCTTTTGGTTTCTTCCCTGCTTCTCGCCTCCTCCCCCCTCTTTCTCTAACACCTGGTTCCGTGCGCCATCTTTGCTTCTTCTTGAAGGCTGTGAAGTGCACCTTCAGTGCAGCTTGGACTTCTTCCTTCAATATCATTGGCTCTTGATCACATGCTACCTCCTGAAATGGTTGAATGTCAACCAATTCTTTCTGGTACAGTTACTTTGTGTATTTCTTCCATCTGCTTTTTATGCTTCCTGAGTAGTTCCTTATTTTGCCTGTAGAAGCCTTCAATATTGCAGCTTGAGGCTTGAATTTTTTTTTCAGTTCTTTCAGCTTGAAGAATGCCGAACCTGTTCTTTCTTTTTGGCTTTCCAACTCCAGGTCTTTTCACATTTCATTATAATACTTTGCTTGGGTCTCTAAGTGAGCAGCGGTTGCTTAACCTGGCACATTTGTAAACAGGAATCCCGCCAGGCAAACTGAGCTAGGGATCCTGTGATCTCTGTCAACATTTCTTGAAGTTTTCCATCTGGGACAGGCCAGTCCTGGTATTACCCTGAGACCTCTCTTTTATGCCTACAATAACTGGGAAGGCTTGAAGCACAGTCCATCCAACCCCTTGTCTTAGTTACCTAGTGCTGCTGTAACAAAATATACCACAAGTGGGTAGCTTTAAAAAACAGAAATTCATATTCTCATAGTTCTGGAGGCTAATATCCTGACTATACTAGGTTCAGAATGGAGTCACTTATGCTAAACCCCAAATTAGTTAACCAAAACTTAACTAAGTTCTATTTCTTGTAAATGCCTAACCTTCCCAGGAGCCGAAACCCAAGTCAATCAATTGACTCTCCCAGAAACAGAAACCTAAGCTAACCTATTAGAACTTACTTACTCAGTTTAACCTAGTTCAAAATTTCCCCTTAATCCCAAATAATGAAGAAGATGCCTGTCAGCAGTTTTGAAATTTGCCCAGTTATAGCTTCCCTGTTCCTGTGTGTCTGTTTACAAAAATTCTTTCACTTTGTACAGCTCTTCGAAAATTTTGTCTGACTTCCAGGCCAGACTTCCTCAATTCATGAATTGAAAAATAATGCTTATGAGTTCATACACAAATTTAATATTGTAGAAATTTTAACTTTAACAAGGTTAAAAGAGCAAATCTGGTCTCAAACCCTTCTGTGGAAATTTCTCCTAGTTTCTAGTGACTGCTGGCATTCTTTTGTTGTAGACGATCCTCACATGGTGCCTGTCTTCCCACTTGTATGTGTCTCTGTGTCTGTTCTAACCTTTTTATAACTTAGAAGTGATTAAGTGTAGGATCCATCTACACTGGTATGATCTCATTAACAGAACAAAAGAAAAACCCTATTTCCAATCAGGATCACATCCACAGATACCCACAAAACCAAAATCAAACCCATTGCTGTAGAGACAATTCCCACTCATAGTGACCCTATAGGACAGAGCAGAACTGCACCATAGGGTTTCTAAGGCTTTACAGAAGCAGACTGACACATCTTTCTCCCACAGAGCAGCTGGTGGATTCAAATCATCAACCTCTTGTTTAGCAGCCAAGCGCTTAATCACTGTGCCACCAGGGCTCCTTTTCACAAGTACGGAGGGAGAAATTGAACACGGGGCGGGGGGGAACAATTCAATCTACAACATCCCTTCTCTCACTTTTGATTTACATGGATTAATCTGGGTAGGATTAATCTTGGATTAATTAATTTCAACTCAAAATCCAGCATGCTATTACAACTAAGGATCCAACAACTTCCTCACAGGAAAGGGGTTAAATATCCATAAGGAGGTTTTATAAACCAACTTTTCAACAAGGTGGATTAAAGAATTCAAGAAAGCAAACCTGGCTGCTCCAGTTATTATGGTTGCATCACAAACTACCCCCAAAACTCAGTGACATAAAGCAAGTAATTATTATATTCACAGATCGTGTGGGTCAAGAATTTGGACAGGATACACCAGGGACAGTATGTCTCTGTTCCATGATATTTGGGACCTCTGATGAAAGACTCAAAGACTGGAAAGTAGAATCATCTGCAGGCTCATCTACTCACTTAGCCAGTAGTTGATGTTGGGCTGTTGGCTGAGGCTTCAGCTCCTTTCCACAGAAGCCTCTTCGTGGCGACTACCTGCATGTGCTACTTTGGGCTTCCTCACAGCATGGTGGCTGGCTTTCAAGGGTGAGCATCCTAAGAGAGAAGAGTCAGGCAGAAGTTACATTCATTGTATGACCTAGCCTCAGTCACAAAACATTATCTCTGATAGATTCTATTCATTGGAGCATCCAAGCGCCACCCAGATTCAAGGAGAGGGAACATGGATTCCCACCTCTCAATGGGAGGGTTGTGAGTCACACTGTGAGAAGACCATATGGGATAGTATGAATATACCTGTGCAGCCATCTTTGGGAAATACAAATTGTCTCAATGGTCTTTAAAACAATTTCAGAAGACAAAAAAGGGCATCTAAAAAAGCAAGTCAGAATCTGGCAAAGATGCCAGACTTTGGAATCGGAAAAAATAGATTCTTTCTACTTCTGGCTTTGTTAATTACTAGCTCTGTGACTTGGAGTAAGCTATTTAAGCTGTCCATACTTCGATGTGCTCGTTTCTAAAATTGAGATAGTAAAATCTACCTTCAGTATTCTTGTGAGGATCAGAAATAAAATACCTGGCACATTGTAAGCACTTACTGCTACTGCTGCTGCTCTTTTTATTTGTCTTATTATTACTGTATTATAAGGTGTCACATTCTTTGCAAAAATGTTATTGGCTTCCTAATGTTTCCAGTTCACATGTTCACACTGAACAAATTGGAGCTCTAGAAAGTAATAGCAATAAAAAAGAATGTTGATACAATATTAATAATAATTTTTTAAATAATAGGTTTCCTTTATTATTTTAAAAATAATAAAATAGTTTATTGTATTGGAACAAAAAATGAAATGAATTTTAAAAAATGATAATTAAAATGGTTTCAAGGAAGGTCTTATAGGCAATGCCAACATCTGTGGAGCCTCAGCAGAAGTCCCCACCGTGGGCCTTGGGGGTGAAATGGGGAGGAAGCTTTGGGGGCTCTGGGACTGGCCTGGTAACTCTATCATATCACACCCACCCCAGGAAATGCAACATGCCTCTATAAGACATTTATATATGTTTACATTTATAGTACCTTTGTTCCTGCCTTTTTTGATTATGTACTCTATGATTTTGTGATATTTTCTTATGCAGAAGAAATTCTGTATCTACCAACAATGATCAAATTTCTATTTTCTTCTTATTATAGTTTAGAAAGTTTCTTTTGGCTTCACAGTTCTTGACTGGTGATGTCATGTAAAATTTTAAGGTTGAGGTCAAATTATGGAAAACCTGTATCAAGTTTCTTTGGTACGAACAGCATGATTTTAGGACGTTTTAATTTTGCTTAGGCAGTAACTAATCTTAGATAGCCTTTTTTCCCATAAATTTTATTGATTTTGTTGTTGCTGTGGAGAATATATACAGCAAAACATACACCAGGTCAACAGCTTCTATATATACAATTAAGTGACATTGATTACATTCTTTGAGTTGTGCAACCATTTCCACTCTTTTCCAAGTTTTCCTCCCTCATTAACATAAACTCACTCCCACAAAAGTTGTTTTCTACTCTTTTGAGTTGCTGTTGTCAATTTGATTCCATATAGACAGTTCTTAAAAGAGCATATCTTTTTTTACTAGTTTTACTAGAGCAGGCCTTTTTTTACCTGTTAAGCTAAACTATTACTCAGTTTTAAGATGACTTCAGGGGATATTTTTGGTTTAAGGTTCAAAGATCATCTCAGGGCAATAGTTTCAGGGGTTCATCTGCCCTCCATGGCTCCGGAAAGTCTGGTGTCCATGAGAATTTGAGATTCTTTTCTACATTTTCCCCCTTTTAATCAGGGTTCTTTTATGGAATGTTTGATCCTAATCTTAGACACTCTTTATATTGTCAGTACACATCCTCATTAACCAGTTAGTGGCCAAAGTCTCTGCTGTCATGGTCTATATAAGATTTTACGTTACCTTCTCTGGTGTCAGTATTTCATGTCAAACCGGCAAGAAAGTTAAGTCTTTTTCTAATGTGTTCTTGTGATTCACTCCTCTTTGTTAACCATGAAACAATCCAAGAGCTTACTCACAGTGCATCTATAATTGCATACACTGTGTTCTCATGTAAGTTCCCGAGAGGAAAGAATGTTGTTTTGCTAGTTGTCGATGAGAACTGAATCTTCCACTTAAAAAATTTGTACATCAGATAATTGGAAGAATTTTCCACATCCTGGCTTCTGGCTCCATATATTTAAACTTTGTTTATCTTCCACTAACCACGTAGTTCTGGTACCATAGATAGCATTCATATTTAGATACCACCCTGGCCCTGCATCCATGTGTGCAACAACAGTATACAGAGGAATATTCTTGGGAACCTACGCTGAACCAGTTTTTTTTTTTAACTATACATGGCAGTGGCTGTGAGCCACATAAATATATTCCACTAAAAACTATCATGACTCAAAAAAAGGTTCTCAAATTTAGCATATGGTAAGTGGCCCATAAGGTTGTTTTGATGGAAAATATAATTTACTTAAAAAAAACTGAATTTGTACCATAACGTATTTCAGATATTCTTTGTTTTATCCAAAATTAATTTTTAAATCATCTACAATAATAGACTAATTCACTAAGAACCCTAACAAAGAAATACAAAACAGTATAGAGCTCCCAGTAATTCCTAAGCTGTGATTCTATATTATTATGTATTTGGCTCTGTCTAGACATGTTATTCGGAGTCCCTGGGTGGGGCAAATGGTTAAGCACTCAACAACTAGCCAAAGGGTTGGCAGTTCGAACCCACCCTGAGGTGCCATGGGAGACAGGCCTGGTGATCTGCTTCCGAAAGTTCACAGCCTTGAAAACCCTATGGAGTAGTTCTAGTGTGCACACATGAGGTCACCGTAAGTAGAAATCCATTTGACAGCTATTAACATCAAATGACCCTCCGTTTATATTCTTGCCTGGGACATATAAATGTTAGAACTGGGTCTGATCACTGGCACAAGTCCCTTCCAAGGCCCTTGGTCATCTGTTTTGTAAAATCTATAAATACAGGCCCACATAACATATGTGTACATATTTAAAAGTGATAAATCAAGCTAACAAGCTGTTAAATAATATATATTCTATCCCCTACCTTGACAAAGGTACCTTCATAATGATAAATATAGGTAAATACTTATGTGCCTGAAAGTTGACACAATATCAAAGACAAACAAATCTAATTATTATTGCCTAGCTCCAGCTAGTCTGTGATAAGCCAACAAGATTTGGATGAGTAATGAAATAATGAGATAAGTAATTCATGAATAAACACTTTCCATAAAATTTCTTTCTCTTCCTTTCACTTCCACAAAATTACTAATTGTTTTTATAGTGAAAATTTTCACAAAATCTTAGTGTGTTAACACTAATGGAAATTTAGAGTCCGTTTCTTGAGTCCTATAGGGTTGCTATGAGCCGGAATCAACTCGACGGCAACGGGTTTGGTTTTTGTTCTTGAGTCATTGTAGTCTTTAGTGTTTTTATTAATTTTAATTTGGAAAAACTTTATTCTCTGAGGCAGTAGTAACTGGAATTATCAGTAAAATTCTTAAAGCAATATTTAAATTCCGAAACCAACCATGAATTTTCATATCATTTAAGCATTAATAGGGTTACATATAAAATTACTGTTACTGCAGAAAATCATACAAAATATTTTATCTTCATTTATACAAATCACTATTACCAGAGGTGGTTTACTCTTAACAGTCTTATACATGTAGGGTCAGCAAATTATGACCCACAACCAAATCTGGCCTAGCTCCTATTTTTTGTAAATAAAGTTTTATTGGAACTAACCAATGCTCATTTGTGTACATACTGTCTATGGCTGCTTTCATGCTATAATGAAAGAGTTGAATAGTTGCAACAGAGACTGTATAGCCTGCAAAAACTAAAATATTATTATTTGGCCCTTTACATAAAAAGTTTGCTGACCCCTGCTTTAAATCAAGACCTAAAATTAAAAGCTGAGTTTTTTTATTTAAAAAAAATATATATATATAATATTTATAAAACCAATTAAAAACACATTAGTTTCAGCTTCCTTGTTTTCTTCCGATAGTTATAATAAACAATATGTATAATAAATGTTAATTACCCTGGTGGCATAGTGGTTAAGTGCTATGCTGCTAACCAAAAGATCAGCAGTTCAAATTCACCAGGTGCTCCTTGGAAACTCTATGGGGCAGTTCTACTCTGTCCTACAGGGTCGCTATGAGTCGGAATCGACTTGATGGCAATGAGTTTGGTTTATTTTTTAATTCATTATGACTTTTGTCTCTGCTACAACCTAGTTGAATTGGATAATATTATATGTATGATTTCTTTTCTCACTTTGTTATTCATTAACTAATAGTCTCCTTTTGAGTTCTCCATCTGGGAGAGGAGTTATATCTTTAGTTTTTTATCTAAGTTATATGTTTTGGCCACTCTAGCATCAAATTTCAAAATCATTTCTACTAAACTTAGAAACTGTCCATCATTTTCTTTAAATATTGTGCTGTTAGTCTATCGGAAGGAGTCACTGAGTGATGAAAACGGTTAACACATTTGACTGCTAACCAAAAAGCCAGAGGTTCGAGTTTACCCAGAGACACCTAGAACTGCCTGATCATCTAATTCCCAAAAATCAGCCATTGAAAATCCTATGGAGCACAGTTCTGCTCTGACACATGTGGGGTCACCATGAGTTGGAATCCACTAGACTGCAACTGTTTTGTTTTCTTTTTCTAGTGCCTTCGAAAGCATCATTACACTTGGCTAAATACTGGACACATAATATTGTGTTTTCAGACCTTCACACCTGTTTTTCTGCCTTCCTTGAACACCTTATCTGTTTCAGTAACGGCACAGGCACTGTTTGCTCACTTTTTTCTTTTCTGTTTTTAAAAATGTAAGAGTCTGATTCTCTGAAGATTTTCTATTTCTTTGCTCTTTTCAGCTTTTTCCCTTTTCTGAGCTTCACTGTCATACTTTCTATTTTTATCAACATCTTGACTTATCGTATTTCTAATGATCTAAAAACACTAAATTTAGCTGCATACCAAGTACACACAATTTTAATATATATTTATCAAATTGTAAATTACCATAAATACAAAAATAAAAATACTAAAATGTACCATGATTTCCCCAAAAGTTATTTTTCTCTACAATATTCTATTTATTAAAATTAAAAGGCAAAATTCGTTTAATAATTGCTGTTAGGTACTGTCAAGTCAATTTTTGACTCACAGCAGCCCCATGTGACAGAGTAGAACTGCACCATAAGATTTCCTAGGCTGTAATCTCTACAGGAGCAGACTGCCAAGGTCTTCGTCCCACTAAGGCACTGGGTAGATTCGAACTGCCAACCTTTCAGTTAGCTGAGCACTTCACCATTGGTCCACCAGAAAAACCCAAACCAAACCTGTTGCCGTCAAGTCGATCCCAACTCATAGTGACCTCAGGGCTCCTTAAATGATAATTAAAACCCACTGCCGTTGAGTCGATTCCGACTCATAGTGACCCTATATGACAGAGTAGAACTGCCCCATTAGTGAACACCAAAAGGTAAGCCGAAACTATTTAAATCAGTTGAAATTTTTATTTAGTATTTTGAAACTTAGTCCACCTGTTAGCTCACATTGACATGGCTACAGGTCCTGCACAACCAAAATAGGGGCAGCCACTGCCCTGGGGGAGTCTCTGGCTCTGAGAGTGGCCAAGTCTGTCATCAGAGTTTCCCCTGACACAGAATCAACATGGAAACAGCTTTCACTTGAAGGAAGAATAAGAAGTGGACAGCAGAGGGAGCCAGCAGCCTTCTGCTGGAGGCGCAAGCTGGAAGACTGAAACGTAACTCTTCTACATGGAAGTTAGGGCCTACAGAAAATACAAGTTTACTCCCTCCCAAGGGATCAGAAACAGGGCCCAAAGGACCCCACTGCGTTTTCTTCCAAATTATTGCCGATGTCCCTCTCACATGTAAACCCATCTTTTCACAATAGCTGGAGTCCCTGAGTAATACAAATGGTTAACACGCTCAGCTGCTAACTGAAAGTTTGGAAGCTCCAGTCCACCCACAGGCACCTTGGGAGTAAGGCCTGGTGATCTACCTCTGAAGAAAATCAGCCATTAAAAATACCACAGAGCACAGTTCTACTCGGACACACTTGCGGTTGCCATGAGTCAGAATCAACTAGACGGCCACTGGTGGTGGTGGAGGTGGCGTATTCCTGACAAGCAGATGAAAATAGAGTTTTGCCCGTTAAAATCTGTTTTTTTGCAGAGACTTACAGTGTAATACCAGAGGGGCTTCGCCTTCAGTTCTGATCTTTTTGCAGGAAACCATCCCTCCTTTCCACCAGAACTTGAATGTTCACCACTTCCTCTGCCTTCCAAGACACCTGGGTGACTCACCTATAAGAAGCACCTTTTTTATGCAGCTAAGATTTCCAAAAAAGTTTTCTTCAAGTGAACGTGTGGTCCCTGGGTGGCACCAACGATTAAGTGCTCAGCTGTTAACCCATCCAGAGATGCCTCTGAAGGAAGGCCTGGTCTGAAAGTTCACAGCCTTGAGGCCCAATGGAGAGCAGTTGTACGCTGCACCCATGGGGACGCCATGAGTCAGAGTTGACTCCGGGGAAACTGGTTTAAAGTGAGCAACCTGTGTTCTGTGCTATGGCCATACCATTTGCAAAGACAGGCTAAACCAAATCAGGGTGGTGAACCGAATCATGGGATGAAGCCCCTCTTCAGAAAAATGTAAAGAAGGAAAGATCTTTTTGTCTCTGGGCCGGTGGCGGAGGTGGACTCCCTACACTCTCCAAGTCTACCTCCAAGCCCGTGAGGCTAACTAGGCCAGGCTTTCTGTGCTTCCTTCCTTCCTTCTGCTGAGAAGCCAGAATTCCTTGCAGCTCCAGCTCCTGGCTTCCATGGATTTCTTAGGGCAGGTGCCATGAGTTTCTTGTGACCATCACTGATGGTTCCTCCACTTCACACAGTCAAAAGTGCTCCCACTTTCACGATCCAGGACAGCTCCTTTCCCTTCTGCTTCTCTGCCCTTCACTGGGGTTATCTGATTATGTCTCAAGGTTCTCTCTTGGTTCCCTGCTCACTTACTCTCTCCACAGCATTATATTTTCAGTGGAGGAGAAATACCCTAAAATACCACGTGTGAAAAAGTCTCAGGTATTTGAGTTGCCTCTGAACTCATTTGTGATACTAATTGCCCTTGAGTCAACTCCAATTCATGGTGTGTCTGAGTAGAACCATGCTCCACAGGGTTTTCAATGGCTAATTTTGGGGAAGTAGATTGACAGACCTTTCTTCTGAGGTCCTTCTTAGTGGACTCGAATCTCCAACCTTTCAGTTGGCAGATGAGCATGTTATCCATTTGCACCACCCAAGGGCTCCTCATGTGTGATAAAAGCCAAAAATCCATTGCTGTAGAGTCAATTTTGACTCATAGCAACCCTATAGGACAGAGTAGAACTGCCCCATAGGGTTCCCAAAGAGTGGCTGGGGGATTAGAACTGCTGACCTTCTGGTTAGCAGCCAAGCTCTTAACCACTGTGCCACCCGGGCACCTCATATGTGAGAGGGCACCAAAAAACATCTGTAATCATAGACTGCATCATGAGTCATAATGGGTCCAAAACTGGGGAGGTTATTACCGGTGTTGAAATATTGTGTCCCTTTCTGCCTATGGCCCTTTGAAAGGAACAAGTAAGCAGGATGGTGAGGAGGCTGAGGCCAAGGCAGGTAAGTGGCAATGAGAAGTACGAAGATGCTCAGTCCAGAGGAGAAACGACTTTGGGAGGTGGAGAGGATAAGGCAATCATCTCCCAATAGTTGAAGGACTGCCTTGAGAAAGAGCTTTCCTTTGGGTTTCTGAGGACAGGACCAGGCCCAACAGGCCACAAGGCACAGGTCAAGGACACTGGAACCAACAGACCTGTGCTCAAACCAGCTGAATGACTCCTTAAGCCTTCTGAGCCTCAGCTTCCACATCTGTAAAACAGGGGTGCTGGTGAAATTCCACTCACGGAGGCATCCCCAAGAAAAAACAACAGATACCACGTGATTAACTAGCGAAGTAAGTGCCAGAAACCCTGCAAGTGCTTAACAAACTGTATCTCTTGTTACTATTACCAGGTAGAACTTAGAGGGAAGCAGGTCCTTCTTCAGTTTTGACTGGTGTCATGGATTGAATTATGTCCCCCCCAAAAATGTGTGTATCAATTTGGCTGGGCCATGACTCCCAGTATTCTGTGGTTGTCCTCCATTTTGTGTTTGTAATTTTATGTTAAAGAAGATTAGGGTGGGATTGTAACACCCTTACCGGGTCACATCCTTGATCCAGTGTAAAGGGAGTTTCCCTGGGGTGTGGCCTGCACCACCTTTTATCTCTCAAGAGATAAAAAGGAAAGGGAACAAGCAGAAAGAAGCACAGGAAGCAGAGCACGCCCTTTAGACCCGGGGTTCCTGTGAGGAGAAGTTCCTAATCTAGGGGAAGATTGATGAGAAAGACTTCCTCCAGAGCCCACAGAGAGAGAAAGTCTTCCCCTGGAGCTGACGCCCTGAATTTGGACTTTTAGCCTACTTTACTATGAGGAGTAAAACCCTGGTGGCATAGTAGTTAAGTGCTATATCTGCTAACAAAAATGTTGGCAGTTCAAATCCACCAGGTGCTTCTTGGAAACTCTATGGGGCAGTTCTACTCTGTCCTGTGGGATCACTATGAGTCGGAATTGACTCAACGACAATGGGTTTGGTTTTTGGGTTTTACTCTGAGGAAATAAATTTCTCTTTGTTAAAACTATCCATTTGTGGTATTTCTGTTATAGAAGCACTAGATGACTAAGACAGCTGGTTACGAACATCCAGGTAGATGCAACACTGGAATGTAAAGTTCTTGTGTACTTTGCTGCCTGGCTAGTCTAACTGCAAGTGTTTCTCTTCACTTATAGGGAGGGTTGAGAGATTACACTCTTCTGCCTTTAAAGGAAAGGAGAACTGTGCTTGGCCCTTATCTGGTCACTCCTTGCAAACCTCTTCTCAGCACCACTCTGCACAACATCCAATGAAAGGGGAAAGGTGGAAAAGTCCCCCAACTGGGTGTGGTTAGGCTGTCCCTGACCCTCATTAAGTGAGGCTCAGCCTCCGGAAGTCACAAAAGCTGTGGAGGCAGAGGCTGGCTGAGAGAGGCTGGAACACTGAGAGGGCCTTTGAGTATCAGATGAGAGGCTGGACAGCTTGAGGGGAGTAGGGCATACATATCCTTTCCTCCCCTGCAGACAGTCTTCCTTACACAGCCACAGTGTTGTGGGGATCTGCTCAGTGCAGGCCTTGGATCACGTCTTGACTTTTCTCCACAGCTGAGGGCTTTCCTTGATGCCTCTTCCTGCTGCTGCTCATGAAGGATTTGGGCCCGAATGGCAGGGCATGTGGCATGAGCAGAGAAGAAATGTTTAGGGGATTAAGCTGACAGCTCTTCCACACAACGCTCACAGCCGGTCTCAAGTCCCAGAAGGCACAGCAGCCAGGCTGCCTCCCAGTACCTCCATGTGACAGGCAGAGGGTGTCATGGTCCCAGCAAACCCAAATTCTGGTGCCTCACTGCCCTGGCAACTGGCTGTCACTTGGTGGGAGGATCCTCGTGCTGCGGAGGAGGAAGCTAGGGAGCATTCCCTTGCAGCTTTGCCTGCCTGACAGTGCAGACACGCTGCCTGCTGGCTGGGCTCCCCGCGCCCCTTTCTACCTGCTGCACCAGCTACCTCCTGCCTGCCATTCTTACGCTTGTCCTTCTGGTGACCCTTAGGCCCTTTTGGAGGTCATGAGGGCTACCCAAAATATATGGCAAATCTCAAGTTCTTAGGAATGAGGTGAGGGTTTTCAAGGTTCATCCATGTTGGACTATGTAAGGTCTTGGGAGCCAGCTCTTTCTTAGCCCTTAGGATTGGCTGGGCCAGGTCAGCTTGGAGGTCCCACAGCATCAGCCTGTGCAGTCAGGGTCAGGCCCCTCTCAGGAATCTAGTACAATCACCCACCTTTGCCATGTGGTTTTTGGGTGTCTTCCTGGGAAGAGGGGCTGAGGTGAAGACTGGGGTCCTCTCCCTCTTCCAGTCTCTCCTGAGCAAGCTGGTGAAGCAAATGGAGGGTGTGTTCAATCATCTGATAAATGTCTGACACGTGGATGGGGCCTCACTGTGCAGCAGACCAGTTGGGATGAGTAATGAGGTCATTCTTCTCAAGCGAAATTAGTATTTGACTGTGTTTCTCTGGCTCCAGATGAAACTTCCGGTATTCTAATCCTGATTAAGGATTTAAGAGTCTGTGGAAGGAGAATGAGACTGATCAGGGTGGAAACCAGACAAACAAACAAAAAAGGCTGGTGGGGCAGATAAAGATGGTACAAATTCCTTGACATGTCTCTCCTTGAGAGACTTGCTTCTGGGCTTGACAAAGTATGGGGAAGTGATACTATGTTACTTCTGGACCTAGCTTTTCAGAAGGCTGGCAGCTTTTGCCTTAGTCTCTTGAAGCCCTGAGCAACTATCCTGCTGGAAAGACCACGTAGAGCAGCTTTGAGATGATATGGAGAAAGAACAGGGTCCTGCTGAGCCCAGCCTTCTGGCTGCCCCCATCAAGATGCCAGCAATGTTAGTGAAGCCATCTTGGACTCTCCAAACCAGCCCAGCTGCCAACAGTCCATACCATCAAGTGACCTCAGGCAATGCCACATGGAGCAGAAGAATCATGCAGCGGAGCCCTGCCCAAACTCCTGACCTGTGACATTGCGTATAATAAAATGATCGTTGTTTGAAGCCACTAAGTACAGGGCAGTTTGTTCAGCAGCCATGAATACCCAGAACACTGGCTAATGGAAGAGGTCCTGGCAGAAAGCACTGACTCCCAGGCGCCCTTCTCTGAAGCCTTGGCAATTAGGTGGGAGGCATTTTGGCTTTGGCTGGCTTTATGCTTTGGAACTGGGCTTCTTTTGTTCCTCTCAGTCTGTTGCTTTAGGAAGCAGACTGCAAGGACCTTGGGCGGAGTTTTCTACCAGATGGGCCTGGAAGTCTAAACTGGAAGTCTCTTTGTCTTTACATAGCTAAAAAAAGGAATTCAACCTTAATGAGAATACATGACTCCTATCTGCTTATTGATAATGATCCCAAACTAATAGCAGGTTATTACAGCAACATTAATAAAAAGATCCTATTAGGCCAGAATATAAAATTAACATTGTTGCAGTTTGTCCTAAGAAGTCCTACATAATATTTAAAAGTTGGTTTTGTAGCAATTAATTGGCTTGCTCTGAACAAATCCTTCTGGGGTAAAAGGGAGTAAAGCCGAGAATTATCAGCCACTGAGGAAATGGCTGTTCAAAAGGTAACTCTGCCCTTCTCTCACAGAGAAGCATGTTTTCCATCCACTGGGGAAAGCAACCAGGTATCTTGAGCCAGACAACACTTGCACCTATTACACCTTGCCTTCATGTGCTATTCCCTAGCTCGAAGAGCTGGCCGAGGGCTTCAGCAGCTTAGGGCAGAGCTTCTCAAAGAATGGTTCAGGAACCACCCACGTCATATTCATTTGGGGTGCTTATTAAAATGAAGATTCCATGGCTCCACCCCAGACCTATTAATGTGGAATATCTGGCCCTAGAGCCCAAGAATTGGAATTGAAACAATTTTCCAAATGATGCTAACACGTTCTTAAGTCTGAGAACCATTGGCGTGGACCTCCCAAAGCCTCTTTTACTTCCAGATTTGGCCCAGAATTACAAAGAGATGTTTCCTTGAACTGAAATCCACAGGGAGAACATCTATATTTTATAAAAAGAGACTGTTGCAGCACTTCAAAGCCCCATCTCCTCTAAGGGCTCCCCAGGAGAGATAGTTTCTTCCTAGTCCTCTGGCCTTGAGGCATGCTTTTAGTTGTCTTCCTTGTTTCCCCTTCCATTTACCACCAATTGTCCATGATGCGTGTTGTGCAGGTCCTTTGGGCAAGGTCCACGTAACCAGGCCACCCAGCCTTGCCTGTTATTTTTGAAATCCCTTCTACTGGGATTTCAGTCTAAGGAGCTGCAGTCTAAGGGAATTTTTTTCTTTTATTTAATTTTATTTTTTAACAGTTTTATTGAGATATAATTCACATACCATACAATTCACCCATTTAAATATACAATTCAAAGGTGTTCAGTATATATATAGAGTTGAACAACCATCAGCACAATCAATTTTAGAGCATTTCCATCACCTCCTCCCCCCGGCCCCAGCCAAAAAAAAAGCCATATCCACCATTAGCGGTCACTTCCTATTCGCCATCTCCCCTCTTCTGCACCCTCCACCAGCCCCCCGGCTCCTGGCAACCACTAATGTACTTTCTCTCTCTGAATAGGATTTGCCTGTTCTGGATGTGGACTCCTGCAGTATGTGGGCTTCTGCATCTGGCCTCTTTCACTTAGCATAATGTTTTCAAGGTTTATCCATGTTGTGCTATGTATCAGAGCTTCATTCCTTTTTATTGCTGAATAATAGTCTGTTGTATGGAAATACAGATAGTCCCAACTTAACAACACGTTTGAGTACCCATCAGTCACGATGACCATGAGTATATCTGGAATGTTGCATCTTCCAGGGAGGAAGTTACAGGAAAATACATGCATGCAGGGGATAGGGGAAAAAATTGTTGCGTTATGTGAACACACTCCAAGCATTTGATCAGAATAATACGATGGAAGAGATTGGTGGGAAAATGGTCCATATGACAACAATGCTGAATTTAGAACTTGACACCACTGATGTGCAACAGCTCATAGATCATGAAGAAGGGGAATTGACAGATCAGGACTTAATGGATTTTGAAGAAGAAAAAAATAATAAGGAAGAGGAAGGAGAGAAGTTGTCAAAAAATTTTAAGGTGAAAGGATTTAGCTGGAGTTTTTTCTAAACTAAATCAGGAGCTTCAGTTTGGAAACATGGACCCAAATGCTGATCACTTTGCTAAAGTCAATAGGCAGATTTGAGAAGCAGTGAAATGTTACCAAAAAATATATAAAGAAAAAGAAGAAAAGCACAATGCAGACAACTCTCACTAATTTTCTGACTAGAAACACCATCGCCATTCCCAGGGATAGTCCATATGATCCAGAACCCTCCACAAGTGAAGCTATTACTACAACTAACAAAAGGCCAATGCTGTCCAACTCTTTTCATTGTTGGAGTAAATTTGTATCATTTGTGTATTTTTTTATGCATGTATGTATGAATTGTGTATGAATTAGAGTATATCTGCAAGTTTATATGTAATGTTACCAAACCCCAAAGACAAATAAAGATCAGATTTATTAAGATACTGATAATAAAAGGCAATAATAATGAAAACTAAAAAAAAAATGAGGTATTGGACTTATATCAGAACCAACTTATGATGAAGTCATTGGAACAATACCCTGCCATAAGTCGAGGACTGCCTGTACTACATTTTGTTTATCTGTTCATCAGTTGTTGGGCATTTGAATTACTTCCACTTTTTGGCTATTATGAATAAGGCTGCTACGAACATTCACATAAAACTTTTTGTGTGGATACATGTTTTCATTTCTCTTAGGTATATATCTATGGGTGGAATTGCTGGGTTAGAGTAACTCTGTGTTTAAATTTTTGCCAGACTGTTTTCCAAATCGGCTGCAACCCTCTACATTCGTACCAACGGTGTATGAGGGTTCCAACTGCTCCACACTCTCACTGATGCTTGCTATTTTCTATTTATTATTATTAGTACTAGAGCCCTGGTGGTGCAGTGGTTAAGAACTCGGTTGCTAACCAAAAGGTCAGCAGTTCGAACCCACCAGCCACTCCTTGGAAACCCTACAGGGAAGTTCCCCTCTGTCCTATAGGGTCGCTATGAGTTGGAATTGACTCGACGGCAACAGGTTTGGTTTGGGTTTGGGTTATTAGTATTATAGTCATCCTAGTGGGTGTGAAGTACTATGTTATTGTAGTTTTTGATTTGTATTTCCCTGATGGCTAAAGATGTTGAACATCTTTTCATGTGCTTATTGGCCATTTGTATACCTTCTCTGGAGGAATATCTAGTCATAATTTTTGCCTATTTTTAAATTGGGTTATCTCCTATTGTTGAGTTATAATAGTTTTTTAGACACAAGTCCCTTATTGATGTCAAACATATGATTTGAAAATATTTCTTCCATTCTGTGGGCTGTCTTTTCACCTTCTTGAAGGTGTCCTTTGAAGCACAAACATTTTTCAACTTGCTTGTTCTCACCTTGTAAATAGGGCCGAATACCTGTACACTACATGATAGACTGACTGACAATCTGGGGCATGGGGTGAGTACGGTCCTTCTGAACTTTGTAAGGTTCTTCAGATATATATCCTGTAGGCATGCTGGAGAAATGGGCTGTAGGCTAGTCCAAGTAGGCATCTGCTGGAAAAATGGGTTTAGCGAAAACTCACCCCTAAAGATACTGATGGGAAAGTTGGGTCATGCTTCATGGCAGTCTCTGATGGCAGGCAGTGGGGCCCTGACTTTGCCAACGATTCTACCAATGACATGAAGATAAGGAAGGCATGCATATTTAATGTGCAGATGACACAGACTGGGAGGGAAGGAGAATTCGCTGGATGTCAGAGTATGGATCCAAAAATGTCACGATGACTATAGCAGGGGTTGGCAAGCTTTTTCTGTAAATGGACAGAGAGTAAATATTTTAGGCTTTGCGGGTGGTTTCTGTCGCATATTTGCCTTTGTTTGCTTTGAAAATGTAAACGGGCATTCTTGTCTCACAGGCTGTAGAAAAACAGATCATGGGCCAGATTTGGCTCATGGGCCATAATTTGCCAACTTCTGGACTTATCGTTGCTATGAATCAGAATCAATTTGACGGCAATGGGTTTTTTGTTGGGCTTACTGTAATGACTCAAACCTGACAAGATACTATTGTCGTTATCTGCTGTTGAGTCAGTCCCCAGGATGGGACTACTGTGATCCTTAGGGTTTTCATTGGCTGATTTTTTTGGTAGTAGATGGCCAGGCCTTTCTTCCTAGTCTGTCCTTGTCTGGAAGCTCCTCTGAAATCTGTTCAGCATCATAGCAACACACAAGCCTCCACTGACAGACAGGTGGTGGCGGTGCTGAGGTGCACTGGCCAGGAATCAAACCTGAGTCTCCTGCCTGGAATGTGAGAATTCTACCACTGTGCCACCACTGCCCCCTCGGCCCCACTCTAAGGTCCAAATAACCAAATGCACAAATTTTAAAGGTTAGAGCCTGATAGGCAGTGTGGGAAAGATAACACTTAGGGATATTTGTCCTTTCCAAGCTGGGTCAGCAGTGTGAGGCAACAAATGCAAAAGCTAATTTGCTCTATACTTTATTCAGAGAAGCTCCTCGACTGTGAAGATTGATGACAAGAACCTTCCTCCAGAGCTGACAGAGACAGAAAGCCTCCCCCTTGGAGCTGGCACCCTGAATTCAGACTTCTAGTCTCCTAGACTGTGAGAGACTAAATTTCTCTTTGTTAAAGCCATTTGCTTGTGGTATTTATGTTATAGCAGCACTAGATAACTAAGACAAGGAGATTGGGGAAGGAAATGGCTTCTGTGGGTTTAGTGATGGGATCCAGAGACACCAACTCAAATGTCCAGTTATCTGGCTGTATATAAGGCAATAGGGAGTAAAGTTGTCAGTGCTGAACTGGAGAACCCATACCCTTCCAAGCCATTTTACACTTTCGCAAAAACAGACAAAAAACTGGATTTATTGATGGGCAGTCATTTTGTGATTCATTTCTTAAATACATTTCAGAGTTACAGAAGTGCATAGTAGAGGTGCAGCTGGGTAGGCTCATTAGAGATTCAGGGGTGTGCTCACAAGATCTAAAAAAAAAAAAAAAAGGTGTAGGGCACAACTAGATGGTACCCGGCTACCACCACTGACTGCTCTGACAGGGATCACAATAGAGGGCCCTGGACAGAGCTAGAGAAAAATGTAGAGCAAAATTCTAACTCACAAAAAAAAGACCATACTTTCTGCTCTGACAGAGACTGGGGAAACTCCGAGAGTATGGCCCCTAGATGCCATTTTAGCTCAGTACTGAAGTCACCCTTGGGGTTTACCCTTCAGTCAAAGATTAGACAGGCCCGTAAAACAAAATGAAACTAAATGGACACACTAGCCCAGGGGCAAGGATGAGAAAGCAGGAGGAGATAGGAAAGCTGGTAATGGGCAACCCCAGGTCGAGAAAGGGAGATTGTTGACATGTAGTGGGGTTGGCAACCAGTGTCACAAAACAATATGTGTATTAATTTTTTAATGAGGAACTAATTTGCGCTATAAGTGTTCATCAAAAGTACAATTTAAAAAAAAAAAGGTGTAGGGGATCGGCCATTTAAAAAACATAAGTATTTTGGGTTAAGGAAAAGTAGTGATAAGATGTATCAACCAACACGTGCATAAAGGAATGCATTTATCTAAAGACACACAGTAAGGCACCGGAGCTTAGGGTATTTTGTCTGGGAGATCGATTAGGTTGAGAGAGGGTGATGAGAGGTATAAATTGAAGGATAAAATGAGCTGCTGGTATTTAAAGGCAGGGCTGTGCCTTAGCAAGAGGAGCTGTTTAAGAGGCAAAAAAAGATGTGCTGTTTAGAGTAAGTAATGGAAGGAAATGTGAGGTATGCATGTCCATACGATGAAGACAGAGTGGCTGAAAGGGGATAATGAGGTGTAATAAGAGATGGGGAGGTGAAAAGCTCTGCTGGGTCTCAGGTGTGATGACCCAGCTGCAGGAGGACAGATGGAAGATGTTCGATTTGAAAGGCTGGAGGACCGGAAGGGAATATAATCTGACAAGGCAGCAAGGGAGCCTTGGGGAGAGAAAGGGTGTGAGGAGAGGGTGAACTTGGACAGATCAGAAAAGAGCAATAAAGGGCCCCAAAAGCTAGAAGATAAAACCAAGGCTAAAAATAACCAAACCAAAAAATACAGCTGGTGTCTTCAAGGTGAGCTATAGTTTATATAATGGATATCGAGGATAACGCTTTCCTTCTCTCCTGACAGTAGCAAAGAAAAGGGCTGTCACGCAGCATGGGGATTAAGGTAAAGATCTCTTAACGACGTGGGCTGGGTATGAGGGAAGCTGTGAAATTTGCTTGTTTATTAACTGAGGTTTGGTAGATTCTTGGAGATTAGGGTGAGCAGGCTGGCTAAATTTGGAAGTCGGTGATTTGAATTCAGCACTCGCAGCCTGGATCTAAGTCTCCTAGTTTCTGTACCCCTGTTGTGACCCATCCACTGTGGGCCTGGCTAAGGGGCTCTTTGACTGCCATCTCCAGGCCCTGCTTTCCTCAGCAGCACTGCTATCCCAATTGTCAGCCCCTCAAGGTCACCAAGGGCATTCCTTGATAATCTGGTAACTAACAAAAACCAAACCATTGCTGTCAATTCTGACTCACAGCGACCCTACAGGACAGAATGGAACTGCCCCATAAGGTTTCCAAGGCTGTAATCTTTACAAAAGTAGACTGCCGCATCTTTCTCCCATGGAGCTGCTGGTGGGTTTGAACCTCTGATCTTTCAGTTAGCGGCTAGCTGAGTGCTTCACCACTGTACCACCAGGGCTTCATCAATCTGGTAACTAGTCCCATGTAATGGTTGTGAAGACATGCCAGCCCTAACTAGGCAATACAGGAATTTAAAAGTGGCAGAAAGGTTCATGCAAAGAGGACTATAAATCACTTTTGGAATAAAAAAGTCCGTGCTTTTATGTAACTAAACCCTATCTCTTCAGCTACACATTGAGCCTGTTTCCCCCACACAGTGTTCTGTGGAACAGCTCACCACCACACACCAGTTGCCATGAGTTGACCCCATGTGTGCCAGAGGGGACTGTGCTCCATAGAGTTTTCAGTGGTCGGTTTTCTAGACCACCAGGCCTTCCTTCTGAGATGTCTCTGGGTAGACTCAACCCTCCAATCTTTTGTTAGCAGCCAAGTGTGTTAACTATTTGCACCGCCCAGGGACTACTCTGTGGATCAGCTAAACTGCCTAAATACTACTCAGCTACCTGGACATTGATAAGTGTCTCCTGGTTGAGACAGAAAACCTAGAAAACAGGCTTTAAAAAAAAAAAACTACTAATGAATACTCGCCTGTTGGAGGACCCGAGGCGGTACAAATGGTTTATGCTAGACTGCTAACCTAAAGGTTGGAGGTCTGAACGCAAGCAGCAGTATGGCAGAAGATAGGCCTGGCAATACGCTCCTGCTTAGATTACAGCCTGTTAACCCTGTTCTTCAAGAGCCCTCTTTCTAAATCATCATCTGGGAACCTGTAGAAATTACAAATCCTGGGGCCTCACCCCAGGCCTGCTATATCAGACCCTGGGTGTTTCGCCCTGTAATCTGTGTTTGAACAAACCTCCAGGTAATTTTGACGCAAGCTCAAGTTTGAAAGTCACTGTTTTAAAATGTACCCAGAGTACGAAAAGGCTTTGTTCCTAGAAAAGCAACATAAAAGCCTTAATCTATAGATAGAAGACAGGGAAGGCATGTCAACTGTCTATAATTTGTCACTGGCTTTACACCTATTATCCCACTTAGTCCTTAAAATAATACACCAAACCAAAAATCAAACCCAGTGCCGTCAAGTCGATTCCAACTCATAGCGACCCTGTAAGACAGAGTAGAACTGCCCCATAGAGTTTCCAAGGAGTGCCTGGCAGATTTGAACTGCCGACCCTTTGGTTAGCAGCCGTAGCTCTTAACCACTATGCCACCAGGGTTTCCTAAAACAATATATGAGGGCTGTTATTTTAACAGACGAGGAACCCAGCTGGAGAGATTAAGTCATTTACCTAAGAGAACACAACTACTAAGCAAGGGCTGGATTTGGGCCCTAGTTTATCTAAACCAGTAATTTTTTCCCATCAGATTATGTTGCTTTCTATGGACAAGTCGTTAATGTTGGAATTCATATGATAAAAAGTGTTCAACATTACCCTGGCATCATTATTCTAACATAGTTCATGTTTAACAATGACCAAGGTTTTAATGGGTGTATGTGTTTCCGATTAACTCATGCCACTTTGTACTTTAATCTTTCATTCATTCTGGGACAGCAACACCAAGGTTGCTGGAAGCTTGCACTGTGAGATTGGAGTCTGGGTTCAAGTCAGCATTCTACATTGAACTAGAGACAAATTGTGTAAGCGCTGGGTGTTTCCTTTGCTCTTCAACTATCATTTTTTATCCCCGTCTAAAGAGTTAGTAATCTGATTCAGTTTATCAGCAGATTTGGAGAGTAATTTATTGCCCCCTCCATTCGGCTTTGGTGGCGCAAATGGGTAAGCGCTAGGCTGCTAACTGAAAGGTTGGTTTGAACCCACCCAGCTACGCATCAGAGAAAGACCTGGCAATATGTTTCCATAGAGTACAGCCAAGAAAATCCTATGGGGCAGTTCTACTCTGTCACGTGGGGTTACTATAAGTCAAAAATGACTAGATGGTGCCTAACAACAACCATTCTGCTTAAGGATAAAGATCCTGTCAAAGCAGGCCAGTGGCATCTTCCCCCAGGAATTCCCAGCCCTTCAGAAATAATGTATAAACCCTCCAAACCATGTAAGAACCATGGTCTAAACAGACCCTCTGAGCTTTTAGTGTATCTTGTGGCATCCAGTCTCACGCCATCCTATAATTCTAGAATTTGTAGAACTGCTGAACCAAACTAAAGGAAAAAACACTACTGTCGGCTCTCAATTAGCTGCACCACTGGAGAGGAACGGTGATGTGGTGGATTAAAAAAAAATTTGGTTCTATTTGGCTTTGGAATGCATTATGATTTTTTTTTTTTTCAGTAGATTAGCCTTTCTAATTATATTCTGCACAGCCTAATACTAGCTGGCATTTGTATTCCCTGAACACAGGACATCTGACATTGGGAGACACGGGAGCACAAAAATGTGCTGGTCTCAGAGAATGGCCATGTTGTTATGGAAAATCCACACATACACAATGAAGAGTAAACTAATTACAAAGTGCTTGGCAAATATTAAATCCTAAGCAGAGAAGGCAAAAGAGGACATGTGGACAGAGAGTACAAAAAGATATGAAAACTCTAAAAAGGGCAGAAACTTTCAAGAATCATCTTCAATGTTAATGAAGCTTGACAAAAAAATAAGGATGCAAGTGACTGGGCGGTCTTTCAAATAAGAAAACCTCAAGCAATGAATACCAAAGTGTTTTAAAAGAGTGTTTAAAATGAATTTTATTGTTTGAACTTTACAAGTAGTCTTTAGAGGCTTCAGACAAGAACTCTGTTGCAAAACTCTAATAAATAGCTTGCCCCAAGTCCCAAACAAAATTTAAAACAAAATAAAAACAAAACTCAGAGGAATAAGCAAGACTTCAGAATGCTTGGATGTTAGCGATATTTCTCATTTACAAAGAGAAATCAGGCAATGTACAATCTCCTTCATACAAGGCAAAGAGAGAGAGACAGACAACGGAAATCCTTACAAAGCACTCCGAAATCTTCCTGTTTCCATGATAGCTATGTCATCAGAAAAAAAGAAAAAATCCACAGACAAATTATAGTCATGAATGAAAGCTTATGTAGCATAAACATCTGGTAGTGGGGGTGGGGAGGAGCAGAGGGGAAAATTCACCTTGTTCCTTTCAGGGATGGACAGAGGAACGAGCTGAGATTCCTTGTGGAAGGGATGGGAACTTCGGAGCAGCTGTGCCAGTTTAGGGATAATTATGAAGGCAAGAAACAAGGCCACCAAGGGCTTTTCTGTCAGTCAACGCTGGTAGGCCTGGTCTCTGTGCTCTGCTTGGTGAGGGCCTTGGACCGATGGTCCTGAGGCCCAAGGTGGCCTGCATCACTAGATAGGAAAAACCATGCTTAAATTTCACCCGGGGCCATGCCCTTTCTATTACCACAGCCATTGCTCCTGAAAAGCAAGCATTAAAATTCACAGTTTAACATTCTTTTTTAGCTTTTCCTAGTTACAAATAATGGCAAAGTATTGCTTTGGAAAGAAGGATTTATTATTTATATAATCATTTTGAGCAAGCTTATCTCTTGTCATTTCTACTGGCTTAAAAATTACCACGCTTTCATATTTTAAAATCTGGAACTAAAGTTTTGACCAAATGCATACAATAGGGAAGATAAGAAGTACAAGTAATAAGGTTGTTATTTGGGGGAAATTCTGCAATAATTTGTTTGGAGCCATGTAGCTGTGGAGGCTGATTCCCATTTAGTGGGGCTCACTTAAGCCAAACAAAAAGAAGCATTAGGTTTGAAGGGCACACCTGGGACCATCTCCCTCTGGAAAAGGAAGGTGGCAGGAAGTGATATCACAATGCAGGATGTGAAATGGGGTGTGGCCATCCGGCACTGTCTCTACCCTCTCTCTGGGTTACCAACTCACTGTTATCAAATAACCGCATCCTGCTGATCTGTGTAAGATAGCTATTAGGTCATGCACAAGTCATTTAAGAGAGGTAGGCATTTTCTAAAATCACCTCCCTCTCCAGGCATTTTAAGGAAGAAGGTAAGGAGAGTAACCCCCCAGACTCCTCAAATAAACAATTTAAAAACAAAGAAACAAAAAACCCTTTATTTTTCTAGGAACAATGATGTTTGTCAAGATAACAAGGGAAAGCTTGGGTTACTGGAAATAGAAAGAGCTGACGGAAATAGAGGCAAATGGGCCAGGGAGTGGGGGCTGGGGGTGGGGACCCTGGCCCTAGGTCCAATTTCTCTTTAATTACATAACAACAGATAAAGATATTGTGCAAAAAAATAAAGACATTCACATTTTAGCAGTTAAACTTTTATTTTACTTTTTAAAATTTTTATTTACTTTTTTGTTTTTCTTTTCTACAAAAGGCAGATACTGATTGTTGATCTGCAATTCTTGTGTTGTGCACTCCCCGACATGGGGCAAAGCAGGAAGCTGGGGGAGGTGCTGTGAGAACACTCTGAATGGCATCAACGGGAGGCTTCAACACCCTGGTTAGAGAACGCAGCACTCCGCAGTCCCTGTGGTCCCCCTTCTCCTTTCCACCTTAGCCTTCCCTAGCTCATGTCTATGGTATTGAAGACCCACTCTGTGAACTTCTTCAGCTTGTCCGAGGCATTCTGGGACTCCTCTTGTAGCCTCAGGTTGTCCTCACGCAAGTGCTGAACTTCGGCCTGAAGGTGGGCTTTATCTTCTTTTTCCTGGGAGGTAGAGCAAAGTATAAAAAAACTAAGAGGTGGGGCCACACCTTGGCCAACTGCTAGAAGTAGCTATGGACCCATTATGACCTTTGGCCCATTTCCATTCTTCTTTCTACCAAACTCCCAAATACACGGCCTGGTACTGGCTGTTAAGATATTGTAAACCCAGGGAACAGCTCTTCACTATAGGTTTGTCTTGGAATGTAAACATATTAACGTGTGTTTTAACATCTTTGTTCATAAAGACCGTCTTAAATTTTAGACTATGGTTTTGGCAGTTGTAGTCCTAATATAATCAAAGCCACCCAACAAACAAAACACTTGACTCTCTTGGTGCAAAACTCCAATAGCAATGACGGGTGGGTCCGGACTAGTGGCATGTCATACAAGGGGCACGAAGGTTGGGAGAGGGCTCAGAGGGGACTGGCCGAGGTTCAAAGGCTGTCACAAAAGAGGGAACCATCTTTCCATACATGTGACCAATGAAAGCCTTCTTGAACTCCATGCCCTAGTAGGAACTGAGCTCCAAGCTGCCCCTAAACACATGTTACAGGAAAGAGGGAAACACCACATCTTATTCCACCATCACTATTTAACTAGGGCTCATACAATTCAAGGGCAGTTTGCACAGACTGGCCAGTTTGCTTTGGGAGTAAGTATTTACCTTCTTCAAATCTTCCCGAAGCATCTTCAACATGCCTTCCAGCTGGTCCACTTTGGAAGCCAGAGTGGGAGAGGAATCTTTACTGCTGGGAATGAGAAACAAAAGGCCATGTTGGCAAGAGCCTCCATGGCTGGTTTTGTTGTTTTTTAATCTCGGGAGGCTACACTTATTAAAAAAAACAAAACAAAACAAAACAATTTTCAACATCAAATTACTCAGTCCAGTGACCCAATGTGCATTTTACTTTCAAAAAGAGAATGGTCATCTTAACAAAAGGTAATACAAACTTGAACTATAGCCAATATAGCTTCCTTTGTTAAAGACGCTTCATCTTCATGACAAAAGAATAAAGGACAATAAGTGAAATGACCTCTTTGGCAGCACAAGAAGTACCTTCTGGCAGATAAAATTGTCAAACAATGAAATGATTCCTAGGGGGTTCTGCTTGGATCTCTTTTAGTGAGCTTTAAAAAGAAATCTATGCCTCTGTGTGTGTGTGTGTGTGTGGGTGGGTGGGTGGGTGTGGGTGTGTGTGGGTTGGGAGGGTGGTGCTGGTGTAGGACTTGAGTTGGGGATATGGTGGTAGGGGAGGTCTCTGGTTCCTCCCCAAAATAAGTCAGTGGCCACTTGTTCAGTTACAGCTAAGTTATGATCCAATATCTTAAAAACTAGTCTAAATATCTTAAAATAGATTTAAAAAATAAGACTACATGTTTTCAAAAGCTATAAGCCCAAGCTTAATGTCTTAAGCTTGTATTAATAGCAAAACAGAAGGCCCACAATTTTCTTTCCATTTTTGTATATTTTATTTAGGTGCTAATAATGCTGTGCTAGTGGAGCCCTGGTGGTGCAGTGGTTAAGAGCTCGGCTGCTAACCGAAAAAAGCTGACAGTTCAAATCCACCAGTCACTCCTTAGAAACCCTATGGGGCAGTTCTACTCTGTCCTACAGGGTCGCTATGAGTCGGAATTGACTGAACAGCAATGGGTTTGGTTTGGTTTTAGTGGGCACCAAAAGAAGGGTGAGCTTGAAGATGAGAGGGCTACCCAACTAGCCAGACAGATGACACAGCGGGTAAGCTCTGGCCCCAGGGTTGAGGACCTTCGTCACCTTTTCTTCCCAGGCTCATCTACCTGTATTCAAGCTGCCATTTTCCTGAGTGAGTTCTAGACAGTCACACAACCTCAGAGTCACACAACAGAGAATCTAAAAATCTTCTACTGGTTAACAGCCAGCCACCTCTTTCCTGAGGTCAACAGAGAAGAGGCAGTGACTCTTAGAATTTTTTGAATCATGGAATAAAAGATACTCTTTACTTTAAAAATCAAAGTTCAACGTCACTGAATTGTACATGTGAGGTATGTTGAAATCACAATTTTTTTATTACACATGTATTTACCACGCACACACACAAATCAAAGTTCAAGTTAGAATCTCTCACCCCAAATGAACTGTGCAAATTCTGCAAATTCTGGATCTACAGCAAGCCCAAAAGGCAAAACCCACAGTGACAGAGAGTATAACAAGACTGCACACAAATGGAATGATTATGACCTCCAAACTTTTAACAGAAGACAATCAAAAGCTGACAATGAATGGATTATAAAAGGAAGTGGACAGCTACAATCTACAACCTTCTATAAACGACGGTCACTCCATATACTGCAATAAGCTGGTTAGAGCTTGGATGGGTTGAAGAGCTAAGATGTGGGAGAACATGAGTGGTGCTGACTTGTGGAACAGAAACAACGAGGCAGAAGACAGGGATGGGATGGTGGGGTGTCCTTCACAAACAAGGCCATCAAGTACACCGTCCTAGCTCCTGGCTGGGCTCGCTCAAGCCATTCTAGGTTGTCAGGATTGAAGCAACTCTCAGTAGCTTATCTTGACTTCTAAAGTTTCTTCAAGGTGAATTCTATGTGTGCACGTGCTTTTATAAAAACACAGATACTTAAATTCATTTGCACTTATTCTGTATGTACTGGACAAAGAAAAGAGCAGATCATTACCCTCATCTTAGGATTCCACAAAGATTTCACAACTGTCAAAAATCCTTCCTCTGGAGAACAGTCTTTGCTCACTCAGCCTTCTCTTTGTTAGAGGCCCCATCCTAAGAAGGCACATTCTGGGCTCTCTCCTGATTCTGCCATTGTTTAAAAAAAGTCCTCCACAGCCCAACTAACCACAGCTCTCTTCACCCCAGCCGTCCCGAAGACAAAAGTGTAGGCAACACCTGTCTCTTACACCACTAAGAGCACTTCCTTGCAGACCTGCTCAGAGGAGTTCTCAACACCGGTCCCACAGTATATCCGCACAATATATATCAACCTCACTTTGCCCGTTGCTGTCCGTCTCTGACCAAATTTCACAGACACCTGGATTCTTAACCATCTTCAAAAGGGCTTAAGGAAAGCAATTTTAAATTGATGAAATGATACTGTTCTACATCAATGAGTGCTGACTAAGAGTCCCACGGCTGACTGCTGGGATCCTTTACTATGCAGGACGATCACACACATGCACCAAACTCACCACTGGAAACAGAGGGAAAGTAGAAAAGTCAACCTCTGTGCAGTTAAGTCAAGTTAAAGAGTCCATGCTCTTGGCTCTTAAGAAAACCCTCTGGGCCTCAGTTATTGTTTACCAACTTCTTATTTTACACGTTTCTAACTATCCTGGCGATCCAGCTTTCTAACATCATAGCTCTGAAGCAGCAAACCAGGAGCTGCTAAGACAAGGCACATTAACAAGCAAGACCACCAACTGACAGCTGGAGGAGAGCTGGAAACAGCAGCCTAAACAAGCCCAGGAGCCTGGGGATCTTTAGTGCAAATGATTTCTCGTACCTGGTAAGCCCCTTGGGCATGAATGTATTATGGCACTAAATAATAATGAATATTCCTAATTGCGGCCTTAAGTCATCAAGAAGAGTTGAATTGTGTTTACAGTATTTTGTTAAACTACAATGTGAAGTGGCTGGCACTGTGGTGATGAGTTTCATGCAGCTAATCCGTGTGGTCTCCATCGTCTCTTCCCCACATCTGCTGCCACTAGTGGGTATGACATGCACTACAGGGTGGTGACCCTCACCACTGAGTGACCAACCTGCTGTAAGACTTCATCTGGGCCAGAGCCTGGTCCTCAAGCTGATCGCTGTTGGATGCAGCACTCAAGGGGCGATGATTTTCATCACTAGCAGCAAAGAACGAGGCTCTCTGGACTGGAAAGGAGATAAGAAAGCATTCAATAGTTTAGAACTATATCCCTGGGCCCTATCTGTCAAAGTCAGCAAGTGGCCTACATGGACAGTTGAATCCAAATCAACGTCCAGAGATGCATGGAAACCTATCCCCCAGCCCCCATAGGAAAACATACTGTTGTTTTAGCCATAAGAGGTGGTAACATTGTGACTTCCCTTTTAGAAGTTGTTGTCACGAATCAATTTCTAGTCTTCCTTTTGTCTTGCTCATCAAAGTGGCATTCTATGAAGCGTTTCCCTGGAAACAGGCCTTGAGCCAAATTTCTAGACTAAGGCTTTCCACTCAGTGATAATACAAAATGAATTAAAGAGTTAGTATTTGCGTCTCGAAACTTCTGAAATATGTTTTTCACAAGATACCTGGTCACCGTGGTGGACTGTAACCTAAGTCCATGCCACTTGTGTTTCAAAATGTACCCATTTAAAATGTGAGCTGAGGGGGGAGGGGAATCCCCCATTAAAAAGGCAAAGCTTCTACCATTTTGTATGAAGGAGAGTGACCAACAGATTGGAATGTACAATCAAATCAGTACTGGGGAATTGTCACCAGCTAAATAAACACTAAAGAGCCAGTGGGGTTTGGTCGTTGGCTTCTCTGTGGCTGCCTGACTTTTCAATTTTGTGTCCTAGTAAATATCCCTCCAAAATTGCAACTTGGTTAAACAGCAACTTTCAGTTTTTCCAAGAGCTACAAAAAAAAAACAAAAAAAACCCCAAATCCAAACATTTCCTATCATTGTAATTTGATTTGCTATCATTATAATTTTATAAAGAACTTTTTAGCACCAAAAAAATGTGAAGTGATTATCTAAAAGTCAGTCTTTAGACAAACAGGGATAGTTGACAACCTTATGTCAACACACACCCTCCCCCCCGCAGTCTGTTGCCGTCGAGTCGATTCCGACTCAAAGCAACCCTATAGGACAGAGTAGAACTGCCCCATAGAGTTTCCAAAGAGTGCCCAGTGGATTTGAACTGCCAACCTTTTTGGTTAGCAGCTGTAGAACTTAACCACTACACCACCAGTTTCCCCTCGACACACATAGCATTATTTTTACTTCTTCATATTCCAGCAGACCAGATTGGTACCACTCTGAGGGTCCGTGTTTAAGAACCAGTGGCCTAAAGCAAGCACATAGCCAGCGGGGTGGAAAAGGAATGGTATAGACAAAAGGCGTGCTACTATACATGGGAGAGATGAACGAGAAGGGCACACGAGGCAGCCAGCATCTGTTGGGGCTGGGGCACGGCCAAGCAGGTCAAACACCCTAACACCTGACTGTGTGTTTAGCAATGTCTTTATAACATAATGAAAGTCTCTCCAGATATATGTTCTTTTCAGTCAAATGACAGCTGGGATTCCTCTACCCCCTGCCCTCCCAAGCATGGAAGAAGCAAAGTATCCACGTTATGAATTCCTATTTAGAGGAAACACCAGGTTCCATCTGATTAGGTAAAACGTGCGTTAAGTGCCCAGCATAGGGCCTGGCCCCTATTGAGTGCTCAACAAATGTTAGCGCAACTGGCTTCAGCCTGCGCCAGTGAAATGTATAGGTGTCACAGTGTGCAAAGCAGCAGGGAGAACAGACACTTGACCAGAGCACCTATACCACCAGCACGTGTTAGCATGACACCTGTGGGCTCCTGTGCTGTCCTACTGATCTTCAGTGGACTCACCCTCGTAGGCTTTGGCAGCATCTACCAAGTTGGACCAATCCAAATCTGCAGCAGCATCAGGCAAGGGCATCAGGCCGGGGTCGGGCATGGGCTGCCTTCGGGTCTCCTGGATGTCAGTAAGGGAGCTGTCTGAAGCCGAGAACTCTCCTGCAGGAAGGGATGGGGAATAAAGACACTTCTTGTGCCCATAGGAGAACCACTTGAGAAAGTGCCCATTTCCACTAGCACAGTGGATATAAACTAGCTGTTACCTGGAGTCCCTTTCTAGGCTAGCAGGCCAGTTGTGGCCATGCTAAAGCTGACTTGAAATAGGAATGGCTTCCTCCCACCAATCTCTGCCAGTAGTGTGAGGAATGGAAAAATTAGTTTTACATCAAGCAGTCTGTTTGCCCTTGGGAAGCTCTGCTGTTTGTCTGCCGTGAGGCCCAGGGCAGCTGCAGTGGCCCACTTTTCCTCTGAGTCCAGGGACTCAGACGAGGAAGAGGAGGGCTAGCTCAACAGGGAGCTCGGTGTTAGACCCAGCCCAGGGAAACCTGTTCAGACCTGCTGAAGGGGCTCAGGGGCTTATTTTTATCTGGAACCAGATGGCCCCTCAAGCCCACCATGCACCGGGGCCTGGGATCTGACTCACCCTCGCTCATGCTTGGAACTGATTAGGGACAGACGCATCCCTGGCCCACATCTGTCCTGTGTCCAGGATGGTAAAAAATCAGATAATGTGAGTGAGAGCGCCATGTTACCCACACGGAGTTAACCCAAGAAGGTGCTGTTAGGATTGGTACTGGCATTATTCACCTTCAAAGGACACAGGGCCATCATGGTCGCAACTCTGTGCATTAGTTCTGGATTATAGCAGTCCAATACCTCAAGCCCCTTCTAGGTGACAATTTGGTGAAGACAAGTATTAAACCATTGTAACAACTGACAATCTTAAAAACTAACCTTTGCTGAATCTAGGGCACAATTAGCCCCTCTGTTACATGGAGGGCGCATTGTGAGGCTCAAGTACAAGTAGGTGAAAAACAGAAAGGAAGGGCTCCTGGGGCCAGGGAGACTGTAGCTCATGAAATGCAAATTCCCCCAACAGAGCGGAAACAAGCAATTTTGTGAGAAGGGCGGCCGCAGAACGTGACTGTAACATTAAAACCCATGCAAACAAGGAGCTCAAAGTGAAACTCTTTGTTAAAGGCAATAAGCAACTCCAGAAATACCTGTTTACAAGGAGTTAAAAAAGTTTTGTCAATTATGGTAGCCTGGTAAATCAGAGTATATTTAGTACTTGTTTTCCCTTTCAAATTATGTAAAGAACTGCTTTGAAGTGCAGCTGCTAGTTATTAATGTGCTTAAAATTAGCAAAATTATGAGTAAATGGAAAGCAACAAATACTGCAAGATATTAAATGCTCAGCTCTATTTGGACTTGCTCTCATCAAGGGCCAGTAGGTGGAACAAGCAATTTTGTGTGCCATTCAAAACCCTTCTGCCCTTTTATCTCTGGAGCCCAAATTCCCACATAGGGAAAGCAGAAGTCACCCGCCTCATCCCCCATCTACACGTCACTGGTATTCATGACAAATGAGGCATGGGCAGAGGGAGAGAGCCCAACATCACCACAGCTGCTGCCTGTCTCTCAGGAAAGCAAGAAGAGGTGACAGGAAGGTGCTCAGAGGGTTGCTTCCTAGTTCCCTTCCTTTTCCACAGCCTGACAATAGTTGTAAGTAGGGGGCAGGTTTCCTGGCATCGCTCAGAATGCTGGCTCTTAAAAGGCGGGGCCTTCTTTGGACAGAGCCTAGTATATGCCACACGTAGGCCTTCACAAATGCTGTATTTTTATTGCTGCAAAGGTCAAAGAAAAAGTGCAGGCAAGTAAGAAAAGCATTTAAGGTAGGCAGGAATAGTAGGAGCGATGGAAATGAGGAGACTGGCCTCAACTTGGGAGGAGGAGGAGAGAAAACGTAAGGGACATAAACATCACTAGCGGGAGGTTCTTTCTGGAGTCTAGGTGGCAAAAGTGGTCATTTCATGTGTCAACTTTGGTTTGCTGGGGGCGACCTTCTGGGGCAAAGAGAAACCAGATTCAAGCTGCAGTAAGCTAAAAGGAGAGTGGGGAAGATGGCATGGGCCTTGGGTGAGGTCTGCCATGGTGACCAGGGGAGAACAGGTCTGTGTAGCTGAGCAATGAGCAGGATGGAGATGTTGGAAGGGATATTCATGAGAGTGGGTTGAGAGCTCAAGAATGATGGAGGGAGAAAGCAAACTGGGCAAGTAGGAGAAAGATTTGGAGGAAATACTGTTCCAGAGAAGATGGGAATGGAAAGGAATGATCAGGTTGGACAGGCCTGTGGGTGTACAGGGACAAAGAGATACAACAATCGTAGAATTCACAGAAGAAAAAGGGCAGGAGGGAGGTGCAGTTACAGCAGTACGTGTAACCAACGGTCAGGAACACAAGTTCCCACAATAGCTGTGTGCTATGTTCGCCCATACCTGTGAGGGTGGGTGTAGACCCTGAAATTGGGTTGGACAGAGACAAGAGAAAGGAAAAGAACAACTTTGAATCCATAGTCCCAGAATATGGTTCATAGTAATACTGGGATCTAGCTGGGTCACAAAGTAAGCAAGCCAGACATATAGGAATCAAGGGCAAGAACATTATCAATAAACCTTTCCCTGGAATAGTAATATTTGCTCGCTAACTGAATGAATGAATGAATAAGTCAACAAATGAGTGATCGATACCACAGGCAACTAATGAGTAGTCGACATCACAGCCTGGGCAAGACAGGGAGTGATGACAGGTCTAGGTTATTACAATGGCTGACAGGAATCAGGGACACAACTCTAAGAAAAAACTGTAATCCAGCATTAGTCAAATTCATCCAATCAACCGAGCAGCTGGGATGTTTGGTAAAAATACTGATTCCCGGACTACTCCTTTGGAGATCTGAATTCAGCAGGTCTTGGGTAGGGTCTAGGAATCTGTATTTTTAATAGGAGTCCCAGACGACCCAACTGACCTGTGAGGTAGAGCGTCTGTACTGTGTGGTCTGGCATTACAGGAGGGGAAGGAGATAATCTGAGCACAGAAGCAGGACGTACTCCAATTGCCATTCCCTACGCAGGCTGAGTGCACCGTTGCTGGGGACACTGGCCACCAACAGGGCTGTCCTGCTGCAGCTGAAAATAAGCTTACCATGCAATGACTTCATCCCTAAGGTGTAAGAAGGTCTCCGCAGCGGAAGAGACTTGGGGAGAGAAGGGTACGTGCTGCTGAAGAGGACATCGTTGGGCAGGGCTTGGTCCAGAAGTGAGGCCCTAGAGGTGAAGAAGTGCTCTCTCTGGCCACTGTAAATACTCTCATCCGACAGCGTTCTGTGCAAGGCCCGCCTTGAGGTGGGGGTGGGAGGGAAAGGAGACTGAGGAGAGGAGAGTGCGTGGAACTGGAAAACAGAAAACAGTATGAGAAAAAGTCAATTTTCTGGTTCAGACACCCAAGTTCAAGGTTGGGGCGGGGTGGGGATGGGTCAACAGAGCACTGCTCCAGGAATACCCCATCAAGTTCTAGCCCCAACAAGAAACACTCAGGCCTCACCATCTGCGCCTAAATTCTTGAGGAGTTAAAGTAACAGTCTCTAGTCATCATCTCCTCAGAGCCCACAGGCTGCCTGGAGCCCATCAGTCAGTCCTCCATACGTAATTCAGAAATGTGATTAGGTGGCTTGATTAATATGGTGCCGTGGCTAAGAATACGACTTTAGGATCAGATAAAAGTGAGTTTTCCCTGAATCCTGTGTCTTGGTTAAGTCATATTATCTCTCTGAGCCCCAATTCCTCATCTATCAAATGGGGGCAAAACAACTTTCAGGATTATTAAAAGGATTAAACGAAATGCTGGACTGACCACAAGGGTGGGCATCAGTGGTATTATTCAGTGATGCTATGGTCTCAGGGGAAGGTACCCTCAGAAGCTTGTCAGGTGAGAGTATGTTTGCTGGGCAACAAGAGCATTTGATCACGTAAATGTATTAGCTCAAATAATAGGTAGCTTTCGATAAACATTAACTACTAAGCTATACTTTTTTCCCCAGTTAACTGCAACTCAATTCTGACTCATGGGGACCTCACGTGCACCAGAGTAGAACTGTGCTCCATGGGGTTTTTGATGGATGCCTTTTTTGGAAGTAGATCACCAGGTCTTTCTTCCAAGGTGCCTCTGGGTAGACTTGAACCGTTTGGTTCGCAGCCGAGTGCATTAACTGTTTATGCCAGCCGGGGACTCCTAATGGAACCTGTATTTGATATATGAGTTTTGCAGATGGGTTTCCAAGTACGAAATAAAAATAGGGAAATCAGCTTTATAAATGACAAACATTCAGTTCCAGATAGATATATTTCTAGTTGACGTCTTTTGCTTTGGTGCCCAGATTTGGTTGGATTGGGATTTTTTTCTGCCAATAGTCAGCTTCTGAGAATCCCATTACCTGAGCAACAAGAGACACTTAACAATATTAAAGTCTCTAGCACAGTGAATGCCAACAGAGCCTTCGGCACAGCAACCATAAAGCGATCCTTACTTAGTGCCCCTTAGACTCCTGTTCACCGTGGCAGGGAGAACAACCCGAAGAACAGGTGAACACAGGAGGAGGTCTGAGTCACTGCTGGCAGAAGGCTACCATGGTATTTGCCATAACACTGAAGGGGCAGAGAACTAATGCTACAGCAATGGCTCCATCAGGCGGCTGATTTCACAGACCCAGAAACAGAGAACTGATGTTCAGGTTCATTCCTGCGCTCTTGGCCTTAACAGGCTTCCATTCAACAGGCCAAGGGTTACCCCAGCTGAAGCTACCCACAACGTAGTGCACACAGATGCTGCATGAATAGAAAAATATTATTACTAAATGGCATTGTAAACAAGCTCCAGGTGTAGCCAATTGGGTAAAAATTGTGTTCACTATAAAAAATTGACGATGAGTTAAATCCACGGTACACAGGTGCTGCATCGCAAAAGAAGCTGCTGTGACGAGTGCTTTGCCAGGCTTTAAGTGGGGAGAGCTTAGTATGGAAGTGACAACCGCCCTTCTCACTTTACGAGAAGAGCAGGCCTTTGCGGGTACATGGCTTGCTAAGTGAAGCTTTTTTTTTTTTTTTTTTAAATAAAATCAGATCATCTCCTATCCTGCAAGGTTCTAGAATATCACACATAAGGCCAGATCTGAGATCTCTGTATTCAAAAGCTGCTGTCCATCTTTTTCAACACCTCCGGTTTGGTTTTAGAAAAGTGATTTCCTTCCCAGTGAGTATTTCCACAAGAGAAATTTTCTGCCAACTCTAGTTTCAGCGTCTTTGGGCAATATTCACATACTTCGAGGCAGTAAGGTACCTTGAGTAGTGTGCTTTACTAAAAGTTATAACATTCTGCTCTAAAGGAAAGCAGAGATGGGAGTGGAAGAACGCAACCTGCCTAGATGTCTTTTGTCCACTAAGAAACGGCAGTATTCAGTCTTGTCCAGAAAAGCAGGGATGGCCCCTCACCCCATCCCTCCTCAACTCCAGTATTAAATTAGGTATGCACTGGGAACACAACAGAGAACCCCCGAGGGAGCAAGAGAGCAGTAGGATGCAGACCCTTCAATTCTTGTAAAAAGACCAGACTTAATGGTCTGACTGAGACTAGAAGGACCCTGGTGGTCATGGTCCCCAGACCTTCTGTTAGCCCAGGACAGGAACCATTCCCAAAGCCACCTCTTCAGGCAGGGATTGGACTGGACAATGGGATAGAAAAAGATACTGGTGAAGAATGAGCTTCTTGGATCAGGTAAGACACTTGAGACTATGCTGGCATCTCCTATCTGGAGGGGAGATGAGAGGGCAGAGGAGGTTAGAAGCTGGTGAAATGGACACGAAAAGAGAGAGTGGAAGGAAGGAACAGGCTGTCTCATTAGCGGGAGGGCAATTATGAGTACATAGCAAGGTGTGTATAAATTTTTGTATGAGAGACTGGCTTGATTTATGAACTTTCACTTAAAGCACAATAAAAAAAAAAAAAAATTAGGTATGCAGACCTAGTTGGTTCCCAGGAGTGCCCCTGTCTCTCTTGCAGATCACTGGGCACTGGCTTTACCCAGTGCTGTCAGCCCCTGTGACAGAACCACAGTGGAGTCTCTGTCGTACCCAACAGGATTTCAGAGAGCAGCCAGGCAAGGGGTTCTCAAGCTGTGTTCCAAGGAGCCCCAAGGGTTCCTTACAGCACTATGGCTTAGCAAGAAGAGATTGTCAGGTGGGACCCAGATGCCACGCTACACCCTGCCCCAGTCAGAGAAACTCTATCTTCTCAGTTCTACATACTGGGCTTCCATGTACGCTTTTATTTGAAAGAAAGGGTTTCAGAGCTTTGTAAACATCTGGGAACTCTTGGTCTACTCTGTCTTCTTCAAAGCTGACTTTCCAAAAAGGCCCGGAGAGGTACAGTCTTGTTTCCAGTCAGTCTCCTGTTCTCTCATTCTATCCAGTCCCCCTGGCCATCAGTGACATGCGTTACCACACGTGCAATATGCAGGCATCAGCTCTTTCTGAACACTGTCGTTGGCTGGGAAGTAGCACTAGTGGTTTGCACTGTTGTCTGCTTGCCTGCCAGACTGTATGGGGCCCTTGGGGAAAGTAAAGATATCCCATCTCTGCCAATGCCATTTCTTAGAATGCTACATCTCTGCCATTTTCCTTGAGGTAGGAGCTCCATAGCAGCTGCGAGGGGCTCTGCAGCCACCCACCTCTTGGCCACAGCCTGCCTAGCAGATCACTGCCACATCCTCTCTCTGCAGACAGGCGAGCTGTGTTTTCAGAGCTTGGCAGTGACGCTGCCATTTGATATTAATGACTGCTCATAGGTAGGACTTGTTATCCAAGAAAGCAAATGTGGCGTGTGAGTGGGTTCCAGGGATTACAGCCCAAAGCTGGCCACTCCTAAAACCCTGAAGCCTGATGCAGCGGCTTGGAGCCTGGAGCCAGGCTCGGGCTGGAATACTTCCCAAGGGCATGCCAGCCTTCCCGACAGCAGAGCCATGGTCATTCAGATGATGAATCTCAGAAGACACACAGAACTACTTAATGGAACTGTTCTGAAACCAAACCACTCAAAAAGGATGGACTGAAGAGAAAACAGAGTATGCCCTGCTCCTGCCAGCTCTTTAAAGCAGGAGCACTTTCTCTGCAGAGCCCTCACAGTAAGACAGTCACAACATAAAAAAGCATACCCCTGTGTCCAGTAGGCATGTTAAAGTCATTCTACTTGGAAATAAAAGCCCAAGACCCAGAATGAGGGCAAAGCAGACATCTGTCTTCAATTCTTGCCATTGCACTGCATAAAATCAAAAGAATGACAGCTCTGAGCTTGCCCGCCTTTCCAAAACTGCTAAACTCAGAATTAGAGGAAAGATTCCTTTCAGGGCAAGTTTTATTTTCTTCTAACCTCCAAAGAAAAATATGAAATAATTTTTACTTTGAATATGGTACTTAAAAATTTTAATACACCTCTTTGGGTGTTGATGGATAGAGAAAAAAGCTTTGAGCACTACCTTTTGCAAGGTTGCTAAGGAAACCACTTGTGCTCTGGGTGATGAGTCAGAACTGTTAAGTGCTGGCTTATAAAATTGGAAATTACAGAAATCAAGAATGGCTATGTCCTTAAAGAGATTTATTATGTTAATGTTTATAAATCACTTATTTCTCAGCAAAACTCCTGAATGGCCCTTGGAGTATATTTAATTCCTGTAAACGTTAATCTTTACGTTGAGGGGGTATATGTGACCTATCTGAAGGAACACACACATACACACCTACATACACACACACACACACACACACACACACACAGGCTAGAATGGCTCCAGGAAAGCCTCGATGTGACAAGACCATGTGGCTCCTCCAGCCTGTCGCACCTCTTGCACTGTGATCATAGTTTGAAGATGGTTAAGTGTTTAAGGAAATACTGTAGCTTCCATTTTCAACTGATTCTCAAAGTTCTTCTTAAATTAAGTTCTCTAGCCACTTCAAAGAGACTACAAATCATTTAACTAAGAACCCCGAGAACAGAAAACTTCAAAGCTGACTGCCATGACCCTTCCGGGGTAGACCCCTTCTCCTGGGGATACCCAATACACTCACACTGTATACTGTATACTCAGAGTGAAATACTTTGGGGCTCACCCAGTAAACACCAATTTCCATCCAAGGGAGATTGGTCACAACACCTGTGTGTCAATGACCTGGTAATTCACATCTGTCAGCCTGTCAACAACTGAGGCCAAGAGTGAGACTGCACATGTTAGCAGACAAGGAGGCACTGTACCTCAAGTAGGCTTCAAGTGTCCTCCACACTGAGAAGACAGAACAAACCCTTCCAAAGTCCTGGCCACTGACACAGAAACTTACTCTGAACAAGTGTTTAGGACTTGGTGGGGAGGGAGACTGGGTTTTAGAGAGGACATTTATAGTCCAGAATTCTGAGAGTGAAGGAGAAGGAAGGCTTTATGAAGTAAAGAGAGTCTAGAAAGTTCTGAAGGTAAATGTGTAGCCTTAGTATATAGCAAGAAGAGGTGACTGTTGGAAACTCTGGTGGCAGTGGTCAAGTGCTACGCCTGCTAACCAAAAGGTCGGCAGTTTGAATCCACCAGAAGTTCTCTGGAAACTCTATGCGGCAGTTCTATTCTGTCCTATAGGGTTGGAATTGACTCAATAGCAATGGCTTTGGTTTTTTTGTTTTCAGAGGAGAGTGAGTTTCCTTCAGGCAGTTCCTCTCAAGCGACTGAAGGGCATATGGCCAGTAGGTTTGCCTGCCTGGGGCCAGGGGACAGAGGGAGGAGCAGAGTACAGAGTGCTAGGGACCCAGGGTGCACAAAACAAACTGTGAGTATTTATGGGAGGAGGAGGACCCTGTGGACAGAAGGCATGAAACACCTCAGAGAGAACTCTGTATCTGACAAGAGAGGCCCAGGTGTCTCTGTAGAGTTCTGAGAAACAATAATGTGAGTGATATTCAAGGAAGTGTGGTGCTCTTGCATTGTGAGGAGGATACACTGAAAGAAGAGCAAGCCATGGCGGGGGTACGGACAGGTTAATACAAACCAGGCTAAAGAGATGGGGATGCAGGAAAAAACGCCTGTAAAACGCTGTGAACTAATTATTGGGAAGACAAAGTGATGGCTGGGACTGGGGCACAATGCAGAAGAGCCATCACTAACACTTCCCAAAAGGTGTGAGTACAGCGACCAGCCCCATCATGTCTGACTTCTCTCTGATTGCTATGTACCCCAAGCTCTATTGTGTACCTTAAAATTTTTCTGTGATTCAGGAGTTGGGCTTTCAAGGTCTATCAGTTTCTTTAGATCCTCTTCAATGGTGGACTTGGAAGCTGGCTTAGGAGATGCTCGGAGGTCCCTGGTTGAGGCCTGTAGCCTGGTGTGGGTTATTTCATTGCCATCACTCTGATGACGCCTTGAAAGGAAGGGAAAAGAGAGTAGAAATCAAATCAACAAGGCTGACTGACTCTAGGGCACGGTGGGCTTTGAAGGCTGTAAGTCAAGGAGAGAAGAAGAGAATAACTTCTGTTTAATTACATCACAGTCTATTCTGATAAATGTTAAAGAAACAAAACCAATTTGGAACACAAAATGAACAGTCTAATTTATAAATCACTCTTTTGCAGTGAACCATTAATTCTATCAGCCAAAATTAGCAACAAACTTTTTAAAAGACCACAGGATATTAATCCCAAATGTAAGTTTTGCACAAAAACAAAATAATGGAATAAATCACTTATTTTATTACTATGCTATTCAGTCCTTCGTATTCAGGAGTACTTTCTAATGTTTCCTCTGGCGCCTAACAGCCAAGTTCACAGAATTACATGGGAAGGCCTTGGTTAACATCTTCAAGGATCTCACAGGGCAAGTGTGGTCTTAGCTACACCAGAGGGGCAATTATTCTCCAGTGTGTTTTTCGGATGTACTCTTTCCTTAGGAGACCCAAGATTCTCAAATCCAAATGTTTACAATACATCTTATTTAAGGAACAAAGTGGAGAAAAAATTTAAGTTTTAGTTTAAACGCACCCCCCCCCCCGCCACCCCGCCGCCAAACTACCCCCTCCCCATCACCCAGCCTGGCCTCTCTGTTGAAGGAAATGACCCCGGGCTTTTCTGTTCTGTACTTTTATAAAAGCAAACCACCCAGCAAGAGAGTCCTTACTTTCTTGTGTCCATAAATCCCACAGAATTTATGGTTCCTTCTGGTTTTTTCCACCCAATCAGGTACTTGCTCGTAGCACCCTGGCGAGGGTAGAAAGTCCTGGGACCAGACGAGGAGGAGGAGGAAGAAGAGAATGAAGGTACGAGCTGCGAAGAGGTGGCAGGATGAAGCTCTTCTTTAGGGGAACTCCTGGCACTGGTGAAAACGACCGGGCTGGCCGAGTGTCGGGAGCTCATGGTACTGAGGAGAAGCAGGACAAAGACCAAATGAGCCGAGTGTGCATGTGTGCTTCCTGAGGTGGTAACGTCAGTCATAAAAGTGTCGGCCAGGGCAGGGTGAACACCGGGCGAAAGAACAGTGAATACTTCATAAAATATTAATGGAGGTAGATGGCTGGCCTTGTTTCCTGACTGTAATTTAAATGTCTGCTGTCAAAGTGACATATGGTCACTGGGGCTTAGTCTGCACTTTAAGTTAAAAAGTAAAAATATTTAAGGCTGTCCATGGCACTTTCAAACACACCGGCACCACTGAAGTTTGTCAGAGTCACGTCTAGAAGAGACGAGTGATGGGGAAAGGCAGCAAGAAAGGTCTAGCAGTCTCAATGGCTGTCTGTCTTGCTTTGCTCAGAACTAAGACTCATGGTGACCCTCCCCAGGGCTGAACTAAGGCAGGGAGAAGAGAACGAATTAGGGATACAGCTTCCACACACTCACATCCAAGACTTAAGGGGCACATTGAGTTCTCCTTCCCCAAGGCATCTGGCATTAATATCTACTCTCTAGAGTTCTGGCCCAGAGTCCTGGTGGTACAGTGGTTAAGTGCTTGGCTGCTAACTAAAAAAGTCAGTGGTTCTAACTCACCAGCCGCTCCGCATAAGAAAGATGTGGCAGTCAGCTTCTATAAAGATTTACGGCCTTGGAAACCCTATGGGGCAGCTCTACTCTATCCTACAGGGTCACCAGGAGTCTGAGTCTACTCGACAGCAGTGGGCTTGGTTTTTTGTTTAAACAGTTGTTCATCATCAATTAATTTTAAACATTGGTTAAAGATTACAAAAGGAATAAAGAGAAGGCTACTCATTACTTTTAAAATTTAAAAAGGAAGAATCTTCAAAACGGACTGAGAGTTTACACTCACTGCAAGTCTGGAGGGCGTTAACTGTACAATTGCCATGCTTCCTTCCCCAGGATCTCACAGGACCTAAGTTCCCACTACTTGAGCCCCACTGAGGTCTCCAGCTTAGGATGAGACAAAAGATGGTTGATTCTCACTACAGTGAACTTCCAGTTACTGAGGATTTAATTAACAACGTGTGGACCCAAAGCATTCCTTGACAGCACTATGATTTGTCAAAAACTAATGGTCCTGATCCAAAAAAAGTACGGGCTTTAGCTAATAATGATACATCACTACTGATTCCTTAGGTATGACAAATGTACTATGTAATATAAAGTGACAGTGGCAGGAGAAACTGGGTGAGAGGTATACAGGAACTGTATTTGTAACTTTTCTGTAAACCTGTAACTACTTTAAAATAAAAAGTTCATTATAAAAAACAAAACAAAAAACACTAATGATCCTGAGGTAATATTTATAGAGGAAAATGCATCTTGACTCCCACCTCAAACCTATACAAAAATGAATTCCAGCTGGACTGCAGATCTCAGTGCAGACCTAGAGATTCTGGACTATAACACGGAAGAACATCTTTATGATAGAGGCTGAGATTTTTTAATAGAATCACTAAGGAAAGAGCTGAGCTGTGTTAAAATCAAGAGTGTCCATTTATCCAAGGACACAGAATTGGAGAATATTTGCAAAACTTGTATCCAACTAGTGGGTTCCCATCCAGAATATATGACTCCTGAATATAAGGAGCTCTGGTGGTGCAGTGGTTAAGTGCTCGGCTGCTATCCAAAAGGTCAACAGTTCAAACTTACCAGCTGCTCTGTGGGAGAAAGATGTGGCAGTCTGCTTCCAAAGAGATTTACAGCCTTGGAAACCCTATGGGGGCAGTTCTATTCTGTCCTACGGGGTCACTATGAGTCAGAATCAACTCGATGGCAATGGGTTTTAAATACCAGTAAGACAGACAACCCAATAGAAAATGGGCAAAAAGCTTGAAAAGGAAGTTTACAATTAAAGCTATCCAAAAGACCAATAAACACAGGCGCTCAACACCAACAGTTATTAGGGAAATGCAAATTACAACCACAACGAAAGACTCCTACGTATCGACCAGAATGGTTAAAATTAAAGAGTGACAATATGAAGTGCGGGGAAGGATGAAGTCCCCAGAATTCTATTACAGTGCTGATGGGAGTGTAATTTGTTACAATTACAGTCTCCACACTTAGAAGAATCCCTGGTCACTGCAGGCACCCAATAAATATTTGATGAAAGAAACAGTCAAATAAATGATAAATTAACCATCCATTTTAAATGTAAGGAAGAGCTATGCATGAAGATACTACATTTTGCTCATATTGTATTTAAAACTGGACGTGGCTTGCGTTTCATTGCACTAAGTAATGAAATTGGTAAATTATGCTTTTGTTTGCATGTGTAGTCTCAAAAGGATAATTGCTTAAATAAGACCACAGACCATGATTACTGGTTTTATCTGTGAACATGATGGCTGCCCCTAGCTAGCCCCCAGGTGTGAAATGCCAGCACATTTTTGTTCACTAATGGCTATAATCAAGACAGCGTTACTTAATGATTGATTAGATTTCAGAACAGAAGTAAAAACAAAGATGAATTAATGCTTCATGGTATTTCTTCCTTTAATGCATACAATACACACCTGAAGCAAAGCAGTACTTCAGTACATCTGGCCTGTAATTCAGTGGGCATATGAGAATCACACACTTTCTGGGACCTAATCCCAGAGATTTTCATTTAATACATGTGGGGTGGTGCCTGTGTGTTTTGGCACAATCTCCCCATGTGAGCACCAACTGAGAACTACTGCTCGAATCCAGATGAATTATTCATATCCTCATGCCTTTATCAAAACCCAATTCATACTGTCAAGGTCAAGAAGGTGAAGCAATTTCTCAAACTGGGAGCTGCGGGCTAACTGCAAGAGTTGGATGTAAATGTAGATTCCTGGGCTCCTATCAGATTTTCCAGAGCCCCAGAGATGCCTATTTTAACAAGCTCCTAAAGAATACTCAAATTCCCTAGGGCTTAAGGCTACTGTGTGAAGCCCTCAACTCTTCCCACTTTAAAACTGGTGTTTTCTCCTTCCTTTGTTGGAGAAAGCTGTGGCAGTCTGCCTTTGTAAAGATGTACAGCTTTGAAAACACTATGGAGGCAGTTCTACTGTGTCCTGAAGGGTTGCTAGGAGTCGGAATCGACTCGATGGCAGTGGGTTTCGTCTCCTTCCTTTGTGGTCCCACCCGAGTTGAGCTGTGGTGGCGTTCCTTGAAGATGACAAACCCTGACGGCCTCAGACCACCTTGAGGCCCTGCACCAGCATGCTTCACCTAAGAATCTCCGAAGTGGGTGGAATTACAATATGACTAAAATGAAGTTGGCAGCTTCATACTTTAAGTGGAACGGTGTGGCTCGTCTGTTTCATTACCCTGGAGATTTCATTTTTATTCAATATGCTGCAATTCAGTTTTATGTGTGGTGAGTTAAATCTCTTCATAGAAATTGTGTCAGAAGGTAATGAGCCAATAATCACGGAACAAAAAAAGAAGAGCAGTAGATATCTTAGGAAGCGACAACTGTAATATTTGTTATTTCTTCATGGCATAAAGAGTGAGTTTAAATGGCCAAACTGGAACCAGTAATAATGCAGGAATGTACATGAAAAGATCACTCAATTTAATGCTTATATAAACTGTAAGGCACCGCCCCATTCCTGAAGCCGGACACCCCTGGATTCTGTTTGGTCATTCCAGGACACACACGTTGAAATGGAAGAGAGACATGATAGCTCATATAAAAGGTAAGGATGAGGCAACTGGGTCACAGAATATGGGACAATCTCGATCTATCAGAACATTTCTCAACACCTGGCTGACTCGATGCACACGAGAAACCATGAACCAAGTGTTCTGCAGCCTGATTATCCGACATTCCTGGCTGGGATAAAACGTTACAGGGGTGCTGGATGACCCATCTGTGAAAGTGGTGCTAAGTCTCAGGGGGTGCTGCTTTCACAGAGAGGCGCTAAACCTGCTCACTGCCCCTTTGCTCACCTTGCAAAGGGATGAACCCCACAGGACTGGGGAGTATTAGCAATCAGAGCCCCAAATGCCAAACCTAGGAGGGCCTGGGAAACTGTTGTGAACTTCTGCATTGTCACCGAGACTGCCGCCTCCTGTGGAAAAACATCTGCCGGCCCCTCTCAGCGGTGGAAAGCTGCTAAAGGAAACACTTGGAAGTCATCTTCTATTCAAACATGGCCCACAGGGATGGGTTTAAACACTGGCTGGGCCTGTGAAGGATGATGTTTTCAGGGGAGGAGAGCAGCAATTAGTCACCTGCCAACGGCTGTGGCGAAATCTGGGCAAAGGCTGAATGCTGGCCTCATACCAAAGGGAGGGGGCTGACTGGTTACCCTGTGATTGCCTTTGGGTGACAGATAATGTGGAGGATAATGATTGGAGGACTCCTCCCACTTCGTTCTGCACTAGCCAAATCTGTACCATATCCAATACTGGGCTCCACAATTTGGGAAGGCTTCAGGAGACATTAAGAGTAACAGACGGGCGAAAACAGACAAATGAAATGGGAATGATTATGCTGACAAAGGAAATATTTAAGTGATGGCAGTAGAAAAAAAAAAACCTGTCCATCTAAAGAGGGAGATATTTAATAAGTACAATGGCACATTAATATACAAAGTACAGGAAGATGAGTAGCTAGGTATGCCCAGAGGAAGAGGCCTCAGGGATCACTGTGGACCACAAGCTGTCTAAATTCTCTCTTAACTGAGGTCTGAATTGTGTATTTAAACTGCAACTACAGGAATTTATCAATGGTGGATTCGAGCTGGCGACCTTTTGGTTAGCAGCTGAGCTCTTAACCACGGTGTTACCAGGGTTATATAAACTTTAAGTCACTTCCCCATTCCTAAATCCGGTCAATCCTGGATTCTCTTTGGTCATTCCAGGACACACACGTTGAAACGGAAGAGAGAATACATACACATACACATGATATCTCATATAAAAGGTGAAGATGAGGCAACTGGGTCACAGAATACAAGACAGTCTCAATCTGTCAGAACATTTCTCAATACCTGGCTGACCTGATACTCACGGTCATACTGCTTTTCCGGCATGAATAGCTAACTTATCAGGTCATTCAGAAAAAAAATCACTCATAAAATTGAATTGCACTGACTATATGGGCAGGTACTTCTCCTGGCCTTATACTGGTAGCACAGTGGTCAAAGTGACTGAGTGCTAACTGAAAAGTCAGCAGTTTAAAACCACCAGCAGCATCATGGGAGAAAGATATGCTGTCTGCTTCTGTAAAGAAGGAGACTTGGGAACCCTATGGGATCACTATGAGTTGGAATCAACTTGACAGCAATGGGTTTAGTTTGGGGACCCTGGTGGTGCAGTGGTTAAGCATTTGGCTGCTAACCAAAAGGTCAGCAGTTTGAATCAACCAGCCACTCCTTGGAAACCCTACGAGGCTGTTCTACTCTGTCCTATAGGGTCACTATGAGTAGGAATTGACTTGACAGCAATGTTTTTTTTTTTTTTCCCTTATTTATTTATAGTGTCACTATGAGTTGGAATCGACTGGATGGCAATGGGTTTGGTTTTTTTTTTTTTGCTATTTATTTACAAAGACAACTGGATCAATTCTCATCCAGGTTTGATGGTTTAACTATGACAAAGAATGGACTCTCTGCCCAATTCATTTCGGTCTCATGACTGACTGGCATTTGGAGAATTCTGGCCTTCACACCAACTGTATGAATGGATCAGATGCTTCGTAAAACAAAGCAACGATGCACTTTTTGTTGGTGAGCTCTGGACCAAGGGATCTAACATTTATGGCTTGACAGAGGTCTCATTTTTTCAATGTTGACTTGAACTTTCAACCACGGTGGTTCTACTTCCAGGTTAGCTGAATATCACTAGGGTTCCTGATAAAATAATCACCCACTCTGGAAGCTAGGAGAAATAGGGCAAGATAGCTTTGGCCAGATCACTTAGAGTTCACTGCAGCAAACTAAAATGAAATATAATCCTGAATGTTCACTATGTGCAGTGCCATGAAGCAAAATTTTCCAATTAAAATGATCTATAAAAAAAAAAAAAAAAAGTTTTTTTTTTATACCTAATAGATAGGTCCCTGGGTGGTGCAATGGTTAACACACTCAGCTAAGTAAAAGGTAAGGGGTTCAAGTAAACCCAGTAGTGCTACAGAATCAAAGTCCTGGCAATCTCCTTCTGAAAAATCAGCCACTGAAAATTGTATGGAGCACAGTTCTACTCTGAAAACACATGAGGTCGCCACAAGTTGGAACTGCCTTGACAGCAACTGGTGTGGCTTTTTGGTATATCTAACAGGTTAAAGCAGGTAGAGTCAACCACATCTTTTAAGGGAAGTTTTGCTTTTATAATTGTAGATGTTTAATTAAGCCCATAAAACTTAGATTATTAAGAAAAATAATTATTTTCACCTTAAGGGGGGGAGGGAACATGCAGAAGTGGGCCAATTCACTGTTGTTAATCAAAAAAAATTCCAGGCAGAAGAAACTCAGAGAGGGAAATGTTACCGATGAAGACAACTGAACAATTTCTAAACAAGGAAGGAAGGCGTATCTTCACACACACAGGATGCCAAAGAGGGCACAGTGAACAAAATTTAAACATACTAGCTCTAATATACACAGAGAGGCACACATATATAGATAGTCCAGTATGTTACGGCAGCTCAAGGCATTCCTAAACATTCAGTGTAATCTAAATACAAGCCCTTTATTTCCTCCCCTCTCATGAAACATACTGCTTGTCCAGCATGAAGAGTTAACAGATCACTCAGAAAAAAATCACTCATAAAATTGAATAGCACTGACTTCGTGGGCAGGCACTCTTTCTGGCCTTGTACTGGCCCCAGACACTGACCAACTATTACAGAAATACTGATTCACATTTGCAAGTAAGCTGTTATAAAATCCCTCCCTGTTGTATTTTTCAGATATTTTTAAAATTCTAGTAATATTTTATATTGTGTTTTAGATAAAAGTTTACACAGTAAATCAGGCTCCCGTTTTAACGGTTTCTATACCATTGTTCCGAGCCACTGATTACAATTTTTACAGTGTGTCAGCATTGTCATTATTTCCTTTCTGTTTGTTCTGTTTGCATTGATCTAGCTTCCCCCGTCCCTCTTGGCCTTCTCATCTTTGGTTTTGAGTAAATGCTCACTGTTTGGTCTCATATAGTTTTAATTGTTTAAGGAAGCATATTACTCTCGGGTGATGTCTCTTTTATAAGCCAATCTATTATACGGCTGAAAGGAAACCTACAGAAATAGCTTCAAATCCAAGCTCAAAGCTTATCTTAGGGCGACAGTCTATTTTTCAGATTTATCTTATATAGACATAGCTTTATTAAAAATCATGCCGTACACAGCCATCTTAGATGCATCAATTGGTCCCAATCGACCTGGAGCAAAGGAGAATGAAGAATACCAAAGACACAAGGAAAATATTAGCCCAAGAGACAAAAATGGCCACATAAGTCAGAGACTCCATCAGCCTGAGCCCAGAAGAAACAGATGGTGCCTGGTTGCCACCAATGACTGCCTTGACAAGGAACACAACAGAGAGTCCCTGACAGAGCAGGAGAAGAGTGGGGTGCAGAACTCAAATTCTAGTAAAAAAGAGCAGATTTAATGGTCTGAGACTGGAAGAATCCCAGAAGACATGGCCCCGGACTCTCTGTTAACCCAGAATTAAAACCATTTCTGAAGCTAACTCGTCAGACAAAGAATAGACTGGACTATAAGACATAAAATGATACTCCTGAAGAGTGTGTTTCTTAGTTCAAGTAGATAAACGAGACTAAATGGGCAGCTCCTGTTCGGAGGCAAGATGAGAAGACAGAAAGGGATAGGAAATGGTTGAATGGACACAAGAAATTCAGGGTGGAAAGGAGCAGTGTGCGGTCACATTATAGGGATAGCAACTAGGGTTACATAACAATGTGTGTATAAATTTTTGTATAAGAAACTAACTTGAGCTGTAAACTTTCACCTAAAGCACAATAAAAAAAACAAGATCATGCCATACAATGGCTTTATTTACATAAAAGTACCTTATAGACATAAAAGCACTATGGTTCTGTGCCAATAATGGCATATATAAAAATAAGCTTTGAAATGTAGTAGTAGTTTTCCAGAAGAGTCAGCAGTTGAGGATTTATGCTACTTTCAAACTGATGAATTAGTAATGGTTTTGAGTCATCAGGAAAAAATAGAAACATTAAGAAGTTACTTGTTTACTCATTCATCAAAACTTATTGAGCACCTATTATGTTCATGGAAGCTAGCACTATGCAAGGTGCTTAGGATGAGCAAATAAACAAACAAAAAAACCAAACCCGTTGCCGTCAAGTTGATTCTGACTCACAGTGACCCTGCAGGACAGGGTAGAACTGCCCCACAGGGGTTCTAAGGACCAGCTGGCAGGTTCCAACTACTAAAATTTTGGTTAGCAGCCAAGCTCTTAACCACTGCGCCACCAGGGCCCCTAGGATGAGTGTACTGGATGAGAAATCTTCTTGTACGGGAGGACAGTAAACATTTATAAGTGATGACATAAAAAACCAAAAACCAAACCCACTGCCGTTGAGTCGATTCTGACTCAATAGTGACCCTGTAGGACAGGAGAATGCCCCCACAGGGTTTCCAAGGAGTGCCTGGTAGATTTGAAACACTGACCTTTTGGTTAGCAGCCATAGCTCTTAACTACTACACCACCAGGGTTTCCAAGGGATCACATAAGGGCTTACTAATTGGCTACAGGGCTAGGACAGGGGCCTAAGGGAAGCAAGAGACAGTTTAGACATGAGCAGATGACAGACTGCAGAGGATGGATGTAGACACACAAATCAAGTCAACTCAGGAGGCAACTGAAGACACATGTATGTGTACTTATGAGGCAATGTTTCTAGCTTTATAATGTGGTAACCACGAGTCAGGATCGACTCAACGACAATTGGTGTTAAGTCTACTTACATCGGCAAAACCATCCATCAGCAGGACTAGAGCTCCTCAATGTTAACTGAGGAGGCCCTTAGTGGCCCACAAACTGGCAAGGCCACCACTCTTAAAAAAAAAAAAAAAAAAAGAACCCAGCTGGTGAGAGTGTAGTAAAACTGGAACTATCTTTGTCTCTCCTACGCTCACCAAAAATCTTTCTTTCAGGTGATTCATTTTAAGGGCTGCAAGTGAAACAGCCATTGCAATGAAAATTAAAATCTCTCTTTAAATTTTTAAGTCATAGAAAATACACGGACATCGTAAAGAGCAACATTTTAGAGCAATTAACAGACTTTTTTAATGGTAGGAAGTTATCAGTGTATACAGCTTCTCTTAATGACAGGCGAATACAACAATACTATGTAATTACCAACCTGCATTAATGCAGTTCTCATGGGTGCCACGGAAAACCTGCACAATCATCCACAGGGAGACGGAGGACAGAGGGGGTAGGAACAGAGGCCAGCCAGAAATATGCAGTGGAACTTAATCACTGTAATTTGGTTTCTGTCACCGAGTTCCAGGTACAAGCTCTTGTATGCACTGTCAAGGGATCTCCACATTAATTGCCGTTCCTGTCTTCAGAGGACACAAACACTCTAATTTGCAGTGATTTTAGCTTCTCCCGCAATGTGCGTTTGGTGGCTGAATTCTCTTTTGCTCCAGAAAAGAAGGCTGCTAAATCTCTGCTTATCCACCTCACCCTGCCAAGATCAACAGACTGAAATCACGAAGCCTCCAGATTTACCAGAGTCTAGAAAGGAATGTAACTCAACCTATTCGTGGGTGGGACACCCTGCCACCCTCCCTGAAAGGCCACATTCTTTTCTCCCCTAGCAAGTTTGACTTTCAATAGAAGTTATTTCTAAATGATAATTTAAATAATTTCTGCCAGATTGAAGCAGAACATTTAGACAACCCCTTGAGGCCTTCAGGCAGTCCTCATCAGTAAATTTAGACAATGCAAGCCCAGGTGCCTAATTTCAGAGGGCTTTGTAGATCCCATGGGATTTGTCAGATAATGGCTCAGCCACATTCTTTTTGCACTGGCTCCAGAGGCCCAGCTCTTTTCAACCTTACTCCATGGTGGTTCCACTCTAGACAAGACCTGAATAACCAGCTTTCCTCCGCCATCAAATTAGACCAGAGACATAGCTCCAATGGAATACTGTCCCTAAAATGACATACTCCCTTAAAAAAACAAACAACTCAAAGAAATATGAGTCCAGCTAAACCTTGAAGCCACAGAGAGGTTATTGTGATCTGAAAACTGTCCTAAGTTAACGCATGACCTGCAGTCAGCGAGGTGACGGGGCTTCCCAAAACGGCAAGCAAATGTCCTAATTCTGTGGCACGTGATTCGGGGTCTGTACTGTGTTTATATATTTGAAGCCTAGCTTCCTGTTCTGTTTTCCCTAAGATCCCCCTTATTTTCTGAACTGTGGAAAGTGAACTGGATGCCTGTTACTCAAGAACGCACAGACTACTTCTCAGTCTCCTGGTTACAACCATGGTCACTACTGCAATGTGGGAGCGGTAAATGGCAACAAAACTCTCGAGATGCCTCATGCCATAGGGATTTCAAAAGACTTTAAAACCAGGGATTTTAAAGGACTGGAAGGTCCGTAATCTTATCAGTAAACATGCAGATACAGGGTACCACCTGAGTGCTGAAATCCAAACTAAGTAGTGGATGCTCTTTCTCATTAAGGTTCTCTAGGGCTTCCTGGCAGATGACGTGCCTGCGTTCCTTAAATTACCATTTGAAAATTAAAACTAAATTGAGCTTCTCTACTATTTTCTTAAGGCACTAATAATCAAAAGGATCCAGAAGGCAGCAAGGTTAGACACTGTCACACAGGCAATGAATGGCTGACAAAAGTAAAGGATAAAAGGAGAAACCGCCACAGAAATTAACAGGTCCCAAAAAGATAGTGATGGAATGGTTCCTGCCTAAAAGGACGAACCTTGTCATAGTTTGGATTTTACGCTTAAATCCAAAACAGGAAATGAAAAATAATATTTATTTTGCCTAGCAGGGTGATTGATCTACAAGGGTCCTGAGGAATGTGTACTTTTCTGTTCTTAAAGGTAGATGGCGTATGTCTAATTTTAGTTATACTTTTCTGTTGGACACCTGCTCCCTCTTCCCCATCATTGTGAGAAGCCAACTGCTGGGGAAAAAAAATGAGCACGCAAACACTGACAAGTGACGCTCTCTGACAGAGCAACAGTGCAGAGGATGTGTTTAGCATCGTAAATAAGGTCAGGTTAGTCTTAGAAAAGGCCTCTTTCTTTTAAACATATGGTCAAGATTTTTTTTAAAAGATCTTCAAAAGACTCTCTTTCTACATTCTCTATCACCAGCTGAAAGCCAAAGTTACAAGGATGAATGTTTCCTAACTCTGGTACACAATTAATTTAAAAAAAAAAAAAAACCAAATACAACTTTACGAAGAATAAATCTAAAACTTGTTTTACAATTTAAAGTAATGTATTAGGATTGTAGCACTACTTAGAAGGCATTTTACTGGCAATGATTCTGACTCACGGCCACTCCATGTCTTATACAGTAGAACTGAGCCCCATAGGGTCTTCTTGGCCACAATCTTTACGGAAGAAGATCACCAGGCCTTTCTTCTGTGGTGCTACTGGGTGGGTTCCAACTACCAACCTTTAGGTTAATAGTCAAGCACTTAACCATTTGGGCCACCTAGGGACCTTACTGGCAATTAAATGAATCAAATATAGGTATGTTGCTTATGTTCTGTCTGGGCAACATCCAACTGCATGTATGTACAGGTTGCCTAGGGCTTTTTTTTTTTAAAAAGGGAAAGTAGCTCTCCTTTTGTTTATTATTTCCCCCTAAGGGTTTTAAAGACCCCAAACCCAAAGCCTTGCAGGACTGGACCATGGGTGAGATTCAGGAAGGTGGGGCAGAGGACACGGCGCCAGGCATGGGCTCTTGGGCTTTGTCCGGCAGGCAGGTGGGTGGCGTCACCCACTGCCCTCTCAGCTACCACTGCTGCTGCCCGTTCCTCTAGCCTCTGCCAGCAGCTCCGGCAGCAGCAGCGATGAGGACGATCAGGAGTGGGTGTCCATAAGATTTTAACATGGTGTTCGGCCACCGTCCAAATCACCTAATGTCCCGTTTCACAGAATGTACTGTGGACCTTAAGCAACACATACCTATATGTAAGAGTAATTTTCACCGCATAAGAAACCTTTCTGCATATATTATTGAGTAAATACAGGCTGAGGCCAGGACACCAGACTTAGGAGTGGGCTGGGACTCAGAGCAGCAGCATGGAAGGACGGTTACCTTGTGTGGGAGGCAGTATCACTGACACTGAAAGTGCTGTTCTCCCTCGTCAGAGGGCCGGAGCCTCCTTGGCTCTTGCTGTGGATATCCAAGCTCAGTGAAGACTCGGCTTTCCGGTCCATGCCGTGGCTCTCCGCCTCTAAAGTCCGGTCTGCCAGGGAGATGACTTCACTGGAACTGTGCCACAGGGGTGCCACCTTCTCCTTGCCAGGCCCTGAGCGAGGCGATGATGTGGCAGCCCCCAGGGAGGCTGTGCTGCCGTGGCCGGGGCCGTAGGAGGTGGTGTCGATGCCGCTGTCCGCAGACGTGCCCTGCAGATAGTTATAGCTGCTGAGTTCGGATTCAGTGCGGTCCCCATCATACCACTTCTCGTCACTGTGGGCGCTCGATGCATTGCTGGAGAGGGTATTGCTACTGGAGTGGCTCGAGTAGTGGCTATCAGACTGGAAGGGAAGCAGGATTTACTTAAGTTCACGTTTTGCTTCTTGAACACCAGGAAAAAGTAATAGGAAAAACAACACTGTGACATGCATCTGGTTATGGGGTCCTCAAAGCACAAATATTCCAAAGACGACAAGTCAAAGTCAGACAGGGAAGTGCCTGGGAAAATCTGTGACTCTAGATGGCAGAGGGCATATGAAATGTTGCAAAGAATCTACTTTTTGTTATTTCACTTATGATGAAGTTATCAATAGTACTGAGATAATTTTCATGAGGAAAAAACTAAACCGTCATTAAAATGTCCTTCAGATCTTAGTCTTAAAAATAAAAAGGAAATGGCTTGTCCAAAGGACCTATAATTAGAAAGTATGCTTGACTCTAAAAGTAAATAGGGTAGGCTAAGAGTAAATAGGACAGGCTGAATACAAAGCTTAACCTAAAGAGATCTCCTTTCCCTTCCCACTTAGCATGTATTTAGTAGTCAGCTTTATAAGGAGTGTTGCCTCTCTCCAAAGGATGCTTTGAACTCAGGCAAAATATATACAGAGGTGCTGAGACAATTAATTCAATGAGGAAAGAGTAACCTTTTTAACAAATGGTACTGGGACAACTGGATATCCACATGCAAAAGAATGAAGTTGGGCCCATACCAAATATAAATATAAACTCGAAATGAATCTAAGACTGGATGATACAGCTAAAAACTATAAAGCTCTCAGAAGAAAACTTCATGACCTTGGCTTACACAATCTTAGATATGATACCAAAAGTACAAGAAACAAAAGAAAAAGTAGATAATTTGGACTTCATCAAAATTTAAAACTTTTTTGTGTTTCAAATGATAACCTCCAGGAAGTGAAAAGGTAATCCAAAACTGGGAGAAAATATTTGCAAATCGTATCTGACAAGGGACTTGTACAATACAGAATATATATAAAGAACTCTTACAGCTCAGCAATAAAGACAAATAACCCAATGAAAAATGGGCAAAGGACTTGAATGGACATTTCTCCAAAGAAGATACAGAAACGGCCAATAAGCACATGAAAAGATGCTCAACATCATTAGTCATTAGGGAAATGCAAATCAAAACCACAATGAGATACCACTTCACATCCACTAGGAAGGCTATAATCAAAGAAGCAGACAATAACAAACGTTGGCAAGGATGTGGAGAAATTGGAACCCTCATACACTGCTGGTGGGAATGTAAAATGGTGCAGCTGCAGTGGAAAACAGTTTGGCAGTTCTTCAAAAAGTTAAACACAGAGTTACCACATGATACAGCAGTTCTACTCTTAGGTATATACCCAAGACACTTAAAAACATGTGTTCATATGAAAACTTTTACATGAATGTTCATAGCTGCACTACTCGTAACAGCCCAAAACTGGAAACCCAAACTTCCATCAACTGATGAACAGATAAGTAAAACATGGTTTTTCTACATAGCGAAATATTATTCAGCCATAAAAAGGTAGGAAGGACTCATGCGTGCTACAACATGGATCCTTGAAAACATTATGCTAAGTGAAAGAAGCAAGATAAAAAAGGCCACATGTTATATGATTCCCTTTTACATGAAGTCTTCAGAGAAGGCAAATCCATAGACAGAAAGTGGATTAGCGGTTGCAGCAATGGGTCAGGGGCAGATGGGGAGTGACTGTTAACGGATACTGGGTTTCTTTTTAGGGTGATACAAATGTTTCTGGAATTAAGATAGTGGTGATGGTTGCCCATTAAAACCACTGACATGTATGCTTTAAGGGAGTGAATATTATGGTATGTGAATTATATCTCAATTAAAAAAAAAATTATACAGAACCCTTCATACATAGTGGCTTAGCTGTTCAGAAAGAATATTTTGAAGACTTGACCAAAAACCTCAGAACGGTTAAGTCCCTACTTAAACAAAATACGGGGAAAAAGTAAAGTCTCAAAAGGTATCTGAATAAATTTTAAATTAAAGAGAGGCAGGAAGTCCAGATATTTGGTGGAAAGTAAGGAAACAGAGGAGAGAAGGAATAATGTGTGTTTGTGTATAAACGTATAAATATACTGTGGCTGAGGAAGGAGTGTGCTCTTTACTGGCTGGGGGTAGGGGCATGATGAGGACACTCCAGTTTCACTTTAAAGCAGAAGTCTCTTCTTAAAAAATAAAAATCCCAGTCACTTTAGTGATGTTACCCTAGTTTTCTTCAATAACCATTTTCATATTTGTATGGCAGAACTTCTTTAGCTCTGGATCTAAATAAAAAGCCCCCAGCCACATGTTACAGCAGGGTTGCTGTGAGTTGGAACCAACTTGACAGCACCCAACAACAACAACAACGAGTCCACCTGTGGATTCTGACACACACCTAATTTGCTCTGTTCCTTCCTGTGGTGGAAATATGGTGGTCTACCCCTCCTTAACTAGTCTTCATCGGCTCTCAGCTAGATGCTCTTTTCAAAGAGTCCTACCAGATAGCAATTTATCATTCTCAAAATTCAGTCTTTGGTGTTTACTCTCTCCACAGGCTCAGTCCTGGGCACAAATGGGGAAAAATGTGTTGTAAGGAACCTCGGACCCCCTGTTTTGTGACCACTTTTTCCTCCCTTCCTCCTTGAGGTACCTGAAAAGGACTTCCTTCTTATCAAACTCTTCTCTCAAGAAAGGACTGAAGTCTTAACTCTCTTAGGGCATTTGTAGTTTAAAAAGAAGGAAAGCCAAAACCAAGGAAGTGAAGTCACCAGAATAGACTTCTTGATGTCAGTGAGGAAATGCGTTTGGGAGAGTTTCTTTTGGGGAGCTTTACCAGAAGCCCCTTTCAAGCCATAAGACTAGGAGCTACTCCCACCTGCAATGTAGTGGCTCCCTAAGTATACAGTTCCTATCACTTCTGCTCCCCTATTCTGCTCAGGGGATGATAAAGAAGTCAGAGCAGGGATCCTGGAAAAAGCCAATAATGAGCCTCAGGAATGCACTACAGGGCTTCACAGGCTTTTTGATCTTACGTCTATCTGCAGATCTATCTTTTTTCTTACTTTAATATTAAAATTAGTTTGTACTCCCTGAAGATACACTAGGCAGGGTGTCACATAAGAATTCAAAAAATTTTTTAATCATTTTTACTTTTTGAGTGTTGTAAGGTTTCTGTGCTCTCAAATCTTTGATGAGCTTTAAAAGATTACATGTGTGATATGATTAGGTAAGAGGCCTGGGAGTACACAGCAGAGAGGGGGAACCCACAGACTGGTAATCTACCAAGTCTATCACTTGTGTGGTACGTGGTAACACCACACTTCCACAGGAAGTCTCTCCACCATGCCTAGTACAGGGCTTGGAATACACACACTGGGTGCTCTTTCTCTTTTTCAGCTTCAATATTCATTTCTCTAGAGCAAAACTTATGCTGGCCCCTTAAAACTATCCTGAGCATCTTATATGTTCGTTACATAATCCAAAATGCGGTATTTCCTCATCCTGTCAAGTGACATGAATATAAACACACAAACCAGTGAAGAGACAGGCCAAGGAAATCAACTGCATTCAAAAGGAAAATGGTAACTTCTTATTTCCCATTCTACCAGTAAGTGGTAAGGTAATTACGTATCACTACGTAAAAGCATAAAAAGGCATGCCACTATGGAAGATAAGAGAAGTCACTGAGGGGAGTTTAGGGGAAGTTGTTCCCTTGACCGATACGCCAACCAGATCTCGTGCTTGCTATTGTGTAAGCAAATGAATTTAATTTCCAGTGCTTTTCTATTCCTAGCATTTTATGATTGGATCAGGTGGCTTTCCAACCAGATCACCCAGACCTATGCAGGGGGCAGGTGCCTATCAAAGAGGAATTACAATTTATCTGAAAACACCCTTAGGGCCTTGGCCGTAGACATTCCAGCAAACGCCCGACCTCTGCCAGGATGTCTTCCTCTCTGACCATGCAGAGTAAACAGCAGTGTGGACCTGTATCGTTTTCACACTGCAAAGAAGGCACATTGCTAGGAAGCTACTGATTTCATTACTTTACACTTAACTTACATGCCCTTGCTTGTTTGGAGACAAATGAACCACTGGATCCTGCCGCATCAATCTCCCACTGGGGCTCTCTCGGAAAGCTGGCAGTACCTTTGATACTGCTGGGAGGTGGCACGTTGGCTCTGGAATACAGCACAGGACATTATGGCGCAGGCACTAAATCGATACAAGCACACGCTGACAAATGAAGACGGCCTGCCATTGCATCTTTCAGTTCACTGACCAGCAAACTCTGAATTTCAGCAATAAGCTTGTTGAAAGTTTACACAATAGACAGCATGTCAGAAACTAAGTGCTTGATGGATAAAGCTTGCAGCTGGTGACAATGTGTCACGTCATACACATTAGCACAGCCAAGTACCACCAAACCAAAGCCCATGAACAATGCGGCAGAGTCTGGAATCAACTTTTGGTTTGGGAAGGTTTAAAATTAGGAAATTCATTCATCACAAAGTTTGGCTACCCTAGCTTTGTCTACATTACCTAGACAGGCATGGATGCAATCACATGTTACTTACCATGACACTTTGGAAATATTTTACCTGTATATTCATGCTGCTCGAGGACAAAAGAATTGAAATCCTGAGGTCCTCTATAACTGTAAGCTAAGCACAACAGAAAAGACACACAGCAACTAGTTTACTTAAAACAATTGCTTCCTTTGGGACTCCAAGCTGGCATTAAGATGGGGTTCCAAAGGTGAAAGATCAGCGATTTACCCTCTTTAACACACCTACAGCTAACAGCAACAATTCTGGACTTCTACAATACACTTCCTAACACGTAAGGACTGGGCGACACACTCTTATTCTGACTCTCAGCTACTTCCAAAAGCAGAGAGGCAGAAAATCCAACCAGGGAGATGAGTGAGCCAATCATGCAAGATAAACTCCTTCTCTCCACTGTCAGTGGGGTGCCGGTTCATGACACACTGATGCACAAAGAAAAGGAGATCTAGCTAACAAATAAGAAATCTTCTCAATGTCCTCGGTTGCTGAACTGCAAGTTGTCAGAGAATTTTGTTCTTACAAATTGAGTGTAAAAAGTCCAGTCCTTTACACACTCTAGTGTATTGAGTAAGGAAAACTTAGCAATTACTTTCCTTGAATTCTCCTTAGCATGTTTTATATCAACTAAGCCCCTGATTTCTTCTGATGTGTCAACTGCAGAAACCTGGGTTATTCTTCTGTAATGCTGGGATAGCAGAAATTATAAACATTTATTTTATTTTAACACATCCCAAGCCTTAAACTTTGGGATGGAGAAAGGCTACCGCTTATAGGCTGTGGTTGAAAAGGCTTCTCTGGCAGGCTTTTAATAAGGAGTATCTTATTAAAAAAAAAAAAAAGGTATACTTTCTGAGGATGAACAAATGTATTAAAACGATTAATCCATGTTAATTTGAGGGTCTTATCTATTAAGAGTGGGATGCCACTAAGCGAAAATGGATACCAGGAATAAAAGACCAAGAGGGTGTTTTACGTGAAAGAATGAATACGGGTCTAAGACCAACCTCATAATTACCCTTTCTAATCCCAAGATACATTTTCATGCCTCTTATGACTTCGTGGAAGTGGGACGTGTGACACTGTATGGGTTACAAAGGGTTTGCTGTCAGCTTTGTTCAAAGCCTGCACCGGGAGCCAAAAAAAGCTGCTAAAGTCATGCTGAACAAGGGATCCTTTCTACATGTGGCGTTACCATCTCAACAGTATCAAAACATATGGGATTAAAAACATTCTGTCAAGAGCAGAACAGCAGAGCCATACACGCTCAGGTTTTCTGTGTTGGGGGTGGACGGGATGAGAGTGGGGGCTGACAGATGGCTTCAGTAACCAGGCACATTGCGGGGAAGTGACTGAAGCAACGCATGTCTCTAGGACCTAAGAATTACATTTCTCTCCCTCAGCTCCATCTTAGCTCACTCCCATCTCCCCTCCCTTTTATGTCCATGGTTAGTGCGTTCACGCAGGCAACGTCATTAATACAGGACAAGACAATGGATTTGGAGAGAAGGTAAAAAGATGGGTCTTTGTCCTAGAAGCTTATCTTCTTCAGCCCTAAAATTTACTTTATTTAATGCCACAAGATGGTAATGCTATTAGAGATAAGACGAAGGAAAAAAAACAAACAGTTCAGATTCAAGTCCCTGATGTTAATACCAAATCCCCATACTACTGTGTTCAAGCTTTATCTTGTTCCATGGCAAAATATGATGTCAACTAGTGTTATGGTGTCACCATACAACTACATACATAGAGAGGAAGGACTATAAGCCAGAAATCCAAGGGAGGGCTCACTAAGGCAAATCTTTCCATCCAGCTGCTATACGCTGCTAAGCCACTGCCTCAGCTGACAGCTAAATAGCACGGTGCAAAGGAAAAAAAAAAAAAAAAAACACACACAATGGAGAAGATTCTCACCACACTACAGATGTGACTAAAAAATAATTATCTTTTCTACTTCGTACATTAAAAAAAAAATTTTTTTAACTCAATATTATGAATACCAACGAGCATTTAAAGTAGGCAAAAAAAAAAAAAAAGGAAAAACGAGGGGGAAGGAGGTACTCAGGAAAGATTTGGTAGTCCTGCTTTGGGCCTTGGAGCTGAAAATATGTCCTTTCTAGTTTTAAATACAGGGTCACCTAAGATTCCCTGGCTCAGGGCTTATTTGTGCTTTTTCTAATAAATAATGTAACAGATTTAATTCTATTTCTTTATTAACTAGGGCTCTATTGTATAACAGGATGCTTTGATGATATCAAGAGGTGGCCAAAGTCACCTTGTGGGAAAAGCAACTTGAGTTTTGTAGAAGTTACTTACCCATCTGGTCAGCAATGCTGTCCTCACTCCTTTGCCAGCTGGGTGTGGATTTTCCGCTGCCGCCGATATCTGACTGGGTATTCTGCCTGTCAATGGAGGCTGGGGATCTGCGGCTCACTCCAAACCTGTGGCGGGTGCCCCCAACAAAGGCAAAGAAGACTTCAGAGGCCCCTCCAGAAGGGCAGGTATTCCTGGAGGTAGTGGACTAAATTCTAACCATGGGTACTGCTAGGAGTGTCTGCTTACATATCTGTACTTGTATACGCATCCATGTGCCTGGGTACATAGGTGTAGAAATGTATATGCAGTGGTCAATACACATCGCTCTATTTGTTTACAAAAGTATGTAGACAATGTATGTAAATTGTAAATAAGAGTAGGAGCCGTTAGGACTGAGCTAACCTATGTAGACAAAATCTTCTAGGCCTTGCAGAACCAAGTTCAGACTGTCACTTGCAGCCAAAGGAAAGCATTTTATAAGCTCAATGTTCTACATATATTTCCCAATAGATGCATTTTAGGGGCTTGTTTTTCTTATCTCAGTAGTTTACTACATCATTAAGTCATTCATTCTTGAAACAAATATTTTCTGAGCAGTTGCTCTATGGTCTGAAACACAAAGATTCTTATCATATATAAAAAAATATATATACATATACATATATACAAATTTTTAATTGCCTTTGGGAAGGGCCATTTGGAAGTAAGTAAACTGGCATATATGAAGGCAAATGCCTTCTTCTGGGAAGAACATGTAACTACTTAATGAGCCAGTTTTATTTTCCCTGTGGAGAACACTAGTACATGCTTAATTAAAGCATGCACCTTGATTAGCAATATCAGCAAAGTAAACGTGGACCATCCGTGAAAAAGGGACAGCACGTGAAACCCAAACATTCATGTGGAAATTTACAAACTTAATGTGTGTTTACCAAAGAATTTATGAGTAACCTACACAATAAAAGATGAAATAGGGCCTGAATTAATCGATGCATGTGGTGGGTGTCTTACTTGCTAGAGACTGATAAACACACGGGCAGGCAGGAGGTGGTGTAATGGAAAGAGCACGGGATTAGGAGCAGCAAGACCTGGGACTAAATCCCAACTCCACCATCCAAAGTGACCCTGAGCAAAGTCACCCAACATTCTGCCTCTGTTTCCTTAACTATAAAATGGTAATTCAATTATATGGACCCAAGGAAAACATCTATATAAAAGCATTTGCAAACTAGAAAATCCTATAAAATATCTAATATCATAATGAAACTCCTATTATAGCATCTCACTCCTTATTTTACACAAATAATATTAATTTATATAAACAATCATGAGGCTCACTCAACAAAGTCACTGATCTATACTGAGGTAGCCAGTACTATAGCAAAAAAACTTGATTCATAAAAACTTCAGTACAAGTGCTCATCAAAAAAATTTTCCCAAATTATGCTTTTTGCCATCCCTTCCCCAAGCAAAATCCTTGTTCAGCTGAGGGCAGTGAACATCCTCAAACTGGCCCTATGATTCTCTTCTAAATCTGCACTAAAAATCTCAAGTAAAAAAAAAAAAAAGGGCATGGAGATGAAAGTTAGCAATGGATTCTAACCTTGCTTTTATTTTTTGTAGCAGTTCATAGAAACTAAAGATAACTTTTTAACTTCTATGTTTGAAACTGAACGTTTTTTTGGCTGTTTTCAAATAAACAATATAACTCTCTTTAAATTTTACGCTGAGAGACATTTTCACCCAAAGGACTTTTAACTTCAGCACACACACACACGCACACACACCCATTTACTTTGCCCAGAATATGGGTGTAAAAAGATCCTGTCCTTGAGAAGCTCAGACAAAACTTGTTCCTCCTGTTGAAGAGTTTAATTGTACCTTTTTTGGAGGTGCACTCAGTAGTTTAAGAGTCACAATTCAGACTGGAATGGTTGTTAAGTAATCATTTAGCTGATGCCTGGGACACGTTTACAGCATCTTAAGTCTCTGCTTAAATACGTCCAGTGAGTAAGAACTCTCGGCTTCGTGAGGCAGTCACTCCTCTCCAGGGCAGTCTGACGGCTTTGAAATATCTTCCTCCAATGGGCTGGAATCTTCTCTATACCTTTCATTTATTGGTCTTAGTTGCCCTCACAGAGTTTAATCCCTCATCTAAAAGCATACTCTTCTGAACTGGAAGAAAGCTATCACGCCCTCCTCACCTCAATCATTTTCGTCTTCAGGTTAGACATCCTCAGGATGTTCTCACATTACGGTCTCTGAACTCTCCATTTACCCAGTCCTTTTTCTCCTCTGGATGTCCCCTGCCTAGTCAACATTCCCCAAAGTGTGAGGCCCCAAAAGAAATCTCCAAGGATGGTAGAAAGAGTCCTTGTCTTCTAAACAGTTGCTGCCTTTTAACTACCTCTGATGCCCATCCCAACCTTGTGCAGGTGTGTTTTTCCTCCACTTGAGTAGAGCAGGTATTACGAATCACCCTATTAAATTTCACCTTTCAACTGGTTTGGATAGTCTTAATGTCCCCACCCCATGGAGCAGGCAGGCACACATCATATAGACACTGAGCCCGTGAAGTGGAGGGAGGACAACAAAACAGCTCATTACATTTCTGGACAAAAATTCTATCATTAACCTATAATTATTAGGTCCTGCTGTTGAGCTTCTGAAACTTCAACACGAACAAGTTTGCAGCAGACTATGTACACTCCCGCCTCACTGTCAACCGGTACACAGTCATTTTCACTGGGTAAGCTGTAGAGTAGATACATTCATTTTTCCCTTGGTAGCTTTAGGACTAACCCTGGCCCACAGGCAGCACGTGAATCAGCCAGTGAACTGCTGTGTCTTGGATCACTGATACAGACAACAACTGCTTGGAATATAGAGGGAAACGCTGTATCACCATCTTATAAAAGATCACTCAAGGTAAAAATAATAATAATAATGTTACACAATATGGCCAATAACCACTGGGTAACCTCATAAACAATGGGGAACCCTCAACACCACCTGCAGTAGGTTTAGTCATTAAGCACCAGAATGAACAGCTACTGACTCATTAAAAAAAAATTTTGCAGCATGGCACTGGAACCATGTTTCTAACATTAATATTCACCAAAACATCAATGTTTCAACTCAGATTTTAGGTACACATTCAAAGTCTGTCACACACATGAGAAGACAAGGGTCCCCAGCTCGACTGTGTTTCATCGCTGTACCAACACTTCAGTTGCAATGAATTCTTATCTTTGAAGTCAAACCAGGCCGTTTAGAAATCCGTTAATTAAAACAGGAAATAACTAGTTGGGCTGGTGGTGTGATATAATGATATAATGATACTTAACTCAAAACCTTTTGCAGGGACTCATGAATAAGCTGAATTTTTTTGCCTTAATTGTAACTGAAGTAATTAAAATAAGAAATGTGCATTTTAGACAGGCTACCAAGGGAATCCTGGGGGAGACAGCAGAGTAGGGGAAACCACATGTTAGAGAGGATTCATTACCTACTTTCTGCTAACATAAACATTTAGCAACAACAACAAAATAATATTTAATAGGTGTAAAAACCAACAGAATGCTATAAACCCACTGCAGTGAGTCGATTCCGACTCAGCGACTCCATAGGGTTTCCAAGACTATAACCTTTACGGAAGTAGACTGCCACACCTTCCCCCCCAGGAGCCTCTGGTGCTTTCGAACCGCTGACCTTTCAGTTAGCAGTTGATTGCTTTAACTACTGTGCCACCAGGGCGCCTACAGAATGCTATGGGAAAGAAATACTCATTCGGAGGGTATGTTTAGTACGTATACTTATTTTATGACACTGTGATATATCAAGAAAGTGATCGAATCATGTATCCATGTGTTAAAGATATACTTGGGGAAAAATCAGAATAGAGATAAGGCTTTTCAAACCACCTCACACTGGAGTTTCAAATGGTTCGAGTTCTTAGTCAAGTTCCTGAGAAAGAAGCCCCAGCATGAAGTCTTGGTGGTCCTTTCATACTTCCTCTTCCTCGGGGCAAAGGCAGCTTAGTGCACCATGTAATGTTTTGCTGCTAATTACTTCTCAGCTTCAGACATTTCTTTTTTTTTTTTTTGTCCTTTTAGTAGCCTCTAAAATCATGTACATTTAGCATTTTACTTTGTAAGTTTTGTCAGAGGCAAATAGTTACTTTTGGGTATTTAGTCTTTTAAAGAAAGATTAAAAAAAAAAAAAAAACCCACAGGCTGAAATCACAGAAGACTTCTAAGTGTGAGAAAAATAATTTTAAGCTCTGAATGTGATTATTATTTCCAACCACTGCCAGTAGCACACTGCTGAGTCCATGTCGGAGGAAACTAAGAAGGGACCGAATCCGTACTATGAAACTAAACGTAGGCAATGAAGAAACTGATGCCATTTGATTTCTCCGCCTCGAGACCTCAGAGACTAGACAATGATAAACTTCCTAGGAAGTGCTTTGAATCACTCATTAAAACATTTTTCTGTCTGGAATAGTAACCACATTGTCCCATTTATTCTTTTCTAAATTGTTCAAGGCTAGCTGAATGGAAATCATTTTACATGTCTGACAGCTGAAAGACAGCAGACAACGGGGCAAACGCATACCTACCCTTCTGGCATGGACTTCTGTCTGTAAGTGCCCCCACCAGAGCCAGTCTCGCTGGATGAAGATAGGTTGCTAGGGGAGTTACGGCACTGCTGGGATCTTGCTAAAGCGATGGATGAGACCGTCACATAGATGTCTGAACCAGGAGACAGTCTGCATGTGCAAACCAAAAACATGACGTCAACAGTTCAAAGGGAAAATTCCAAGGCAACGCCTGATGGATAACATTATATAAATACTACAAAGGTAGCAACTTCATGGCAATAGCGAAAATGAAGCCAGCTGGAAGCCTACAAAAGAAACTTGCCTATAAACCTACTCCCTAGGGAACAGCTGGAAAATTGCCTTGAAGGGGTGAGGGGCGGGAGGTGGAGGGGTGTCAAAAAATAACAAGAAAAAAAAAGTAGAAAACATGGATGCTTCCAAAAGCTGGCAGAATTCAACTGGCTGAATTGCTTGCGCTGTCTGCTAACATGGCAGAGCAGAGGGTAAAGTAAACCCAAGTGATACTAACACAGCAATTCATTCCAATTTTTCACACCATTTGTCTAGAGTGTATGACCCCAGTGACTCTGGTACATTCTTAGTATGCTTCTTTGTTTTCCAATTTTACTACTAAAAGCCAGGAATGAATATTCAGATTTTGCTATTTAGTATTTACAAATTAGGTAGATAGTAATTGTTGTTTGGTGCCATTAAGTCGGTTCCGACTCACAGAGACCCTGTGGACAACAGGACGAAACACTGCCTGGTCCTGCGCCACCTACACAATCATTGCTATGCTGGAGCCCATTGTTGTAGCCACTGTGTCAGTCCATCTCACCGAGGGTCTTCTCCTTTTTCACTGACCCTCTACTTTACCAAGCATGATGTCCTTTTCCAGGGGCTGGTCCCTCCTGGTAACAGTTCCAAAGTATGTGAGATGAAATCTCGCCATCCTTGTTTCTAAGGAACGTTCTGGCTGTACTTTTCCAAGACAGATCTGTTTTTTGATAATAACTTCACCATATAAAACTTCCTTGAAAAAATATTGTGAACTGCAGTTGTTGAATTTAATTGGAATTAATGAATTTAGGTAACATCACATTAGAAGTGTGCTCCACAGCCACCCGCTATATCTATTTCTAAAACTATGGATTCTTTATGCTGCTTACTGGCTCTTGAGACAAAAATCAGAGCTTTGCAGTCAGGACAGACATGTATTTTGTTCCTCTAGTATGGAAATGGGCAACTGCTAGGATATCAATAAGTGATGCTGGCAACTGTGAAAAGGTGTAAACTTAACCTTAGTAACAATGATATTTTATATCAAAAGTGGATGCTGAAACAGAAGAACTTATGTTGGACTTCATTAAAAAAAAAAAAATGCCCTGCAAAGGACAGTTAAGAAAATGAAAAGACAAGCTACAGACTGGCAGAAAATATCTGCAAAATACTTATCTGATAAAGGACTTGTATCCAAAATATACAAAGAGTTCTTAACAACAATAAGAAAAGAAAACACTCAATTAAAAAGTGGACAGACACCTCACCAAAGAAGGTACAGGGACAGCAAATAAGCATACAAAAAGATGCCCAACATCCATGTCATTAAAAACCAAAACCGAACCTACTGCCGTCGAGTTGATTCCCAACTGCAAATCGCAAAAATAATGAAATACCACATACACCTATTAGAATGGCTAAAATCCCAAACACTGACAACACCAAATGCTGACAAGGATGTGTGGATCAACAGGAACTTCCATTCGTTTCACATGGAATGCAAATTGTACAACCACTTTGGAAGACAGTCTGGTAACTTCTTACAAAGCTAAACATAGGCTTGCCATATAATCCAACAACTGCACTCAAGCTTTTAGGTATTTACCCAAATGAGCTAAAAACTTCCATTCACACAATAACCTGCACATGAATGTTTACAGCAGCTTTATTCATAATTGTCAAAAACTGGAAGGCGAATGGATAAACAAAATTATAGTACATCCATACAATGGAATATTATTTAGAGATAAAACGGAATGAGCTATCAAGCTACAAAAAGACATGGAGAATCCTCGAATGCATATTTCTAAGTTAAGGGAGCCAGTCTGAAAAAGCTGCATACATACTGTATGATTCCAACTATGTGACCCTCTAAAAAATAGAGACTGTAAAATAAAAGTCATTGGTTGCCAGGTTGCCAAGAGTGCAGGTGGAAGAGTAGGAAAGGTAAACTGATACAGCCCAGGGGATTTTTAGGGCAGTGAAACTACTCTGCATGATACTGTAACGGTGGATACATGACACATTTGTCAAAACTCACAGAAATGCACCCACACACAGTGAAGCCTAATGTATGGGAAGTCTTTGAACATTCTGTTCAATTTTTCTGTAAACCTAAAGCTGCTCTAAAAAATAAAGTCAAATAAATAAATAAAGCCTATTAATGATTAAAGAAAAAGAAGGAATTGCAGCCACAACTCATTTGACTCCTGTAGCAGGGCAGGTCATTTCCATTTTAAAACCAGTCCTCTTGATTCTAAGTCCACTGCACTCTTCACTAAACTACTGCTGTCCCCTAGAGAAGGCTGGATTTTCTTAGTAAGACGTTTTACAATTGATCTGTATGGCCAAACGATTTTGCACATAAAGGAATCATCTTCAAGTCAAAGTTCTGAAGCCTTGGGCCAGAACTTGGTTTACCAGAATATGGCAATTTCCTACAGTGAACCTATCTATCTGTGTACGTACGGTAGCAGGGGCAGGTACAAGAAACTGACAGAAGGGATAACAGAATCTCACTGGGGAGCCTTTCTAATAGAAAAAAAACCAAGAATAGATACTAAAAAACATGATTTCCTAATTCAGCCATACCCAAGAACCAGATCTAACTACAGAGCCCAGACTTTCATCTCTAGCCACAAACCTGTTACCTCCAGTTGTCACCTGGATATCTCTATTAAACCCTCACCAGCAAATCAAATCAAACCTCTTAAAACCTGTTTCTCCTCTCCCCCACACAGCAATGCCCCAAACCTGTTCTTTCTATATTCATTATCTCACTGTTCATGACCAAAACCAAGCTAAATATCTTGAGCTCAGTTTCTATTCTTCCTCCTGGTGGCGTAGTGGTTAGAAGCTACAGCTGATAACCAAAAGGTCAGCAGTTCGAATCCACCAGGCACTCCTTGGAAACCCTACGGGGCAGTTCTATTCTGTCCTTCAGGGTCGCCACGAGTCAGAATCGACTTGACAGCAATCGGTTTTTTTTTTTTTGTTTCCTTCTTCATCTTCTACAGTCAACTACTATTTACTGAACAGAAACTGTGTGCTGGCCACCGTGTGTACTGGCATTTAAAACACAAACAAAAAGAAGATAACCGGTCTCCCACCTGCTGATTTCCCTCTAAATTCTCTAATCTCAGCCTGGATCAGTAGTACCACAGTTCCCTAACTGGTCTCCTGACTCAGTCTCTCTCCACCTGATCTCTCCAATACCCTACTACAATCCATCTTCCAAGTCACCTGACTGCTAAAAGCCTCTCCATAGCCGCCTTTGCCTACAGGATAGAAAACCACATCTCTAGCGCTCTCTTCAAGGCCTTAAACCATCTGACCCGAGCTTTCCTCATCTCCATCCCCTTAATGCCTCCATGCTCTCTACATTCTGGACACATCTAGTATGTCCCAGTTCTCAGACTTTGCCGTGATATTCATATCTGTACTCATCTTGTCCCCTCTGCCTGGAATATCTTTTTCCCTTTTTACTCGTACAACATCCTTTTTCTCCAAAGCCTCATTCCAACATCACATCTCTGAAGTTATATATCAAGCAGAATCTCCTCAAATACCATTACAAGTCTGTTCTTTGCACCATTACAGCACATCAAAGACTGGAGACTAGTTAGCTTTACATAAGTCCATCTCCCCAACTAGATTCTGTCCTTATGGAGCACGGCTAAGTCTTATTTATTTTACATCCCCAAGTGTTTAAGACATGCTTATTTAATGAAGGAGAATCCCTGTTGGTACTGTAGAAAATGTAGATAGGTTCAAGACAAGATCCCACAGTTGTACCAGGTGCCCCAAAGTCATGAGTTCTCAGCCATGGTGGATCTAGATCAGTTGACAAATGATGACTAATAGCAAAGTGCCACAATTTGTGAATACTTCACTCAGTACAATTATAACAGAGTCAAAGTTAACAAGCTCACTTAAATGTGAGGAAAAAGGGACGAAGTTACTGGTGGAAGAGTTATGTACAAGCCCAGTTATACTTGTAAATATCATCAGTCTCACACGTAATGGTGAGAGAATGTGCTGAAAATGTCTGTGTTAGGTAGTATGAAATGGGGCAAATAAGAAGACTTAGGATGCTATTCTCTGATGGGATGCAATAAGAAGCTAGGGAAAGCAGTGGTATTCCTTAACTTTTCCAATTATCATTGCCACCCCTGTTATTGCTACACCAAAACCAAACAAACCAAACCCATTGCCACTGAGTAAATTCCAACTTGCAGCGACCCTACAGGCTAAGAGTCGAACTTCCCCATAGGATTTTCAAGGTTGTAATCTTTATGGAAGCATACTGCCACATCTTTCTTCCATGGAGCAGCTGATGGGTTCAAACCACTGACCTTTTGGTTAGCAGATGAGTGTTTAACCATGCCACCGTGGCTCCTTATTGCTACACATATTCAGAGAAATATAGGCTAGCCCCACAGCTGGCATCCTCATTTAGATGCCAGGGCAAAAGAGTGGAGTATGTGTGTGGCAGCTATGGCTACGTAAGAGGTTAGTGGGGTCTTGGAACATCAGCTCATGCCTAGTTTGTGTAATGTGTTTCAGTAAGACAAAGACATCTCTTCAAGTTCTCACTGTTTATTCTGGAGGAATTGGAATGGTACTAGAGTGAGGAGGAATCGGGGGAGTAGGTAGCTAGAAGAAAGCGAGGTAAGGTTTAAGGAACAGCATGAATCCAAATCTAACAAGATACGATACTCCTTTCTTTCTTAGAGTCTGGCTTTTCCATGCATCTAAAAGAGAAAAACTTCAAATATAGCTTCATTTGCAGTTGCTTTGATTTCTTAAGGACCCCTGGTGGTGCAGTGGTTAAAGTGCTCGGCTACGAACTAAAAGGTTAGCAGTTCGAACCCACCAGTGGGAGAAAGATGTGGCAGTCTGCTTCCGTAAAGATTTACAGACGTGGAAACCCTATGGGGCAGTTCTACTCTGGCCCATAGGGTGGTTATGTCTCAGGATAGACTCAACAGCAATGGGTTTGTTTGTTTGATTCTGGCTAATTTCTTTTTTTTATGATTTTTATTGTGTTTTAAGTGAAAGTTTACAAATCAAGTCAGTCTCTCACACAAAAACCCATCTACACCTTGCTAACCACCCCCCGCAAAAAAAAAAAAAAAACGAACAAAAAAAAACCCAGTGCCGTCGAGTTGATTCCGAGTCATAGCAACCCTATAGGACACCTTGCTACCTGCTCTTCCCCTAATGAGACAGCCCGCTATCTCCCTCCACTCTCTCTTTTTGTGTCCATTTCGCCAGCTTCTAACCCCCTCTACCCTCTCATCTCCCCTCCAGGTAGGAGATGCCAACATAGTCTCAAGTGTCCACCTGATCAAAGAAGCTCACTCCTCGTCAGCATCCCTCTCCAACCCACTGTCCAGTCCAACCCATGTCTGAAGAGTTGGCTTCGGGAATGGTTCCTGTCCTGGGCCAGCAGAAGGTCTCGGGGCCATGACCACCAGGGTCCTTCTAGTCTCAGTCAGACCATTAAGTCTGGTCTTACGAGAATTTGGGGTCTGCATCCCACTGCTCTCCTGCGCCCTCAGGGGTTCTCTGTTGTGTTCCCTGTCAGGGAAGTCATCGGTTGTAGCCGGGCACCATCTAGTTCTTCTGGTCTCAGGATGATGTAGTCTCTGGTTCATATGGCCCTTTCTGTCTCTTGGGCTTGTAATCGCTTTGTATCCTTGGTGTTCTTCATTCTCCTTTGATCCAGGTGGGTTGAAACCAATCGATGTATCTCAGATGGCTGCTTGCTAGCGCTTAAGACCCCAGATGCCACTCTTCAAAGTGGGATGCAGAATGTTTTATTAGATTTTATTATGCCAATTGACTTAGATGTCCCCTGAAACCATGGTCCTCAGACCCCTGCCCCTGCTATGCTGGCCTTCAAAGCATTCAGTTTATTCAGGAAACTTCTTTGCTTTTGGTTTAGTCCAATTGTGCTCACCTCCCCTGTATTGTGTGCTGTCTTTCCCTTCACCTAAAGTAGTTCTTATCTACTTTCTAATCAGTAAATACCCCTCTTCCAACCTCCCTCTCTTCCCCCTTTTGTAATCACAAAGTAATGTTTTCTTCTCAGTTTGAACTACTTCTCAAGTTCTTATAATAGTGGTCTTACACAATATTTGTCCTTTTGCAACTGACTAATTTCACTCAGCATAATGCCTTCCAGGTTCCTCCATGTTATGAAATGTTTCACAGATTCCTCACTGTTCTTTATCGATGCGTAGTAATCCATTGTGTGAATATACCATAATTTATTTATCCATTCATCTGTTGATGGGCACCTTGGTTGCTTCCATCTTTTTGCTATTGTAACAGTGCTGCAATAAACATGGGTGTGCATATATCTGTTCATGTAAAGGCTCTTATTTCTCTAGGATATATTCCAAGGAGTGGGATTGCTGGATCGTATGGTAGTTCTATTTCTAGCTTTTTAAGGAAGCGCCAAATCGATTTCCAAAGTGGATGTACCATTTTACGTTCCCGCCAGCAGTGTGTAAGTGTTCCAATCTCTCCACAGCCTCTCCAACATTTATTATTTTGTGTTTTTTTTTTTTTATTAATGCCAGCCTTATTGGAGTGAGATGAGATCTCATTGTAGTTTTGATCTGCATTTCTCTAATGGCTAATGATTGTGAACACTTCCTCATATATCTGATAGCTACCCGAATGTATTCTTTCGTTAAGTGTCTATTCATATTTTTTGCCCATTTTTTAATTGGGTTGTCTTTTTGCAGTTGAGTTTTTGCAGTATCATGTAGATTTTAGAGATCAGATGCTGATCAGAAATGTCATAGCTAAAAACTGTATCCCAGTCTGTAGGTAGTCTTTTTACTCTTTTGGTGAAGTCTTTGGATGAGCATAGGTGTTTGATTTTTAGGAGCTCCCAATTTTCTAGTTTTTCTTCTACATTCTTTATAATGTTTCATATACTGTTTATGCCATGTATTAGGGCTCCTAACATTGTCCCTATTTTTTCTTCCATGATCTTTATTGTTTTAGATTTTATATTTAGGTCTTTGATCCATTTTGAGCTCCTTTTTGCACATGGAGTGAGGTATGGGTCTTGTTTTATTTCTTTGCAGATGGATATCCAGTTATGCCAGCACCATTTGTTAAAAAGACTGTCTTTTCCCCATTTAACTGTTTTGGGGCCTTTGTCAAGTATCAGCTGCTCGTATGTGGATGGATTTATGTCTGGATTCTCAATTCTGTTCCATTGGTCTATGTATCTGTTGTTGTACAATGGCTAATTTCTTAGAGAAGAGGTCGTGATACAGAAATGGGAGGGGGGAGGCAGTAGAATGTTAATGTGGGTTGGGGGCCAATGAAACATCTGGAGGCTTGATTTCTTAATTCCCTTCACGGTAGACAAGTAATGCCAATGGATTATCTTCATGAGGAAGTGACAACATGACTCCATAGGACAAGTCAAGGTGTAACTTGTATATCTGTCTTTAAAGTTTGCTTTTCTTATCCTGCTCTCCAAAATGAACATAAAGCTAAAAATCTCATGCTAGTTCTCAACCTCAGCTCTTTTATTTGGCAAATGTATCAGAAAATTCTGCTCGGTAATTGGAGTTGTCCCAAGGTGAAAAAACAGCATTTCCAGAAGGCCAGCATTCATTCCCATCCCTTTCTGCATTTTCTCAATAGTGGCTTTGTTTTATGACTTTTTGCTCACATAGAAAACACATATAGCAACTGACTGAATGCCACCCAAATGTTTTTATGACTCCAGATATATGTATGGTAGGCAAAGAAAATTCAGAATTAGCCCTTATTTTGATGACATACTGTATTTTCTAAATACCCTGACTTTGATAACATCACACAAATATTTCAGAACAAGAAAATGCAGATCTAGTTTAGGAGTGGGAAGTGCTGCCCGCCTGAGCATTGGCAGTCCACTCCGCCAGAGACAGTGTGCGGTTAACTGTTACTGGAAGTTGCACTGCTTTCTGCCCTGCCATTTTGAAGAGGCGCTTCAAGGACTGGAAGCTCTACTCTCAAACTGCCTCACATGGGAAGCCAGCATGCTGATCTCCAGAGCCTCCCCCTATCACCACCGCTGCCATCTCATAAGTACACTATATTTAAGGGTTGCTGAGTGCTGAGAGAGGAAACCCTGGCGGCGTAGTGGTTAAGAGTCTGGCTGCTAACCAAAAAGTAGGCAGTTCAAATCCACCAGGCGCTCCTTGGAAAGCTTATGGAACAGCTCTACTCTGTCCTATAGGGTCGCTATGAGTTGGAACTGACTTGACTGCAACGGGTTTGGTTTGGTTTTGGAGTGCAGAGAAACCCTTTGAGATAAACCCAGATCTCTTTACTTCCTCTTCAAGAGTGTGGAATGTCTAATGTTAATGCCCAGATAGGGCTGTAGTTGTTGTCAGGTGCCCTCAAGTCAGTCTGACTCATAGCGACCTTACTCACAACAGAATGAGACCTATGTACAAGAATGAAATGTAGCCAAGTCTTGCACCATCCTCACAGGGGACTAAAATTAATCGCTCTCCCAATTGTTCTCAGATCCTTCAATTCTGTGGAATATAAGAAATAATCTTCTTAAAGAATGCTCTGCTCACTCTAAGAAAGGAATTTTTGAAACCTTTGAGCATTAATTTCATGGGATCCTCTTCCTACATTTTTATAAATTTAGCCAAGAAATAACTCCATGTTTTTAACGTAACTGATACTAGATGTCCTCCGGGGCTCCCTATTACTTCCGTCTGCAGAACTAAAACACCAGGGATTTTCTGATCATATCAAGCATGCAGCAATTGAAAAAGTCATGATCATCTGCAATGGCCGACAATACTGTCACAGTGTGTAGGCCTGATACTTAGCCCAGCTTTTCATTTATATGCAATGTATTTCATTGCAATAAAAACCGAGTTGAAGGGGCTGGACATTCTGGAAGAGATGGTCCAAGATCAGTATCGGTTCCTCATTTCTCCAGAAGCATTTTCACACCAGAGTAAAAGGCAGAAGAGAATGGCAAAAAGAACTCCAGGTTTCTAATAAAATAACTCCTGTCCCTACCCCTGACACCATTCCTACAAATTAACTCACAGCACTACACATACAGACTCTTAGTAAACCAACCTCTTCACTTTTTGACTGATCATAATTTACCGACAAGGAGTTCTCAGTGTCTAAGTAGTTGATGGTACAGTTTTTCCCCAATTGAGTAGTTACGTATAGGCTCAATTATACCTCTGGAAAGAGAGAAAACTGCTTTTTACACCAAAGTGGAGGCAGTGGTTAGACATGTCCAAGGAGATAAGGCCCTCTGTACGCCAAGCACAAACAGTGGAAGGCTGGTAAAAACAACTGAGATGGTTTCGAATAGCAGCGGGGACTCACAAATTAGATACTTGAGTCTATAATTAAGCATGGCAATTTCCACAACTTAGTAATTAAAATGCTATCCACTCAAGGAACAGGACCAAGTTAAAATGATCTGTCTTGAGCAATGTATACCAACCAGGATTCCTCCAGAATTATGTAAAAAAAGTCTCTAAAATGATTCAAGGTAATGCAATTTGGGTACTATAACCACACTAGAGTTTGAACAAGTTGTGGTCAAATTAAAGCACTTCATTCCTCTGTCTTTTCCTCCTCCTACCATGGACTTTGTGAACTGAGCTACCACGGCATTTCTGGCCATACAATTCACAGACGTGGCTGCTCAGACAGGACCATGGAAATCCTGTGTTGATGATCCTCCTAAGACGAGGTCAACTTACAACAGGGACAAACTCCCTTGTACAGTTAGGAGAAGACGGCAATTTATGGCTCTCAGATAAATGGACTGTCAGGTCACAGCTGCCGACAAGCTGTTAAGACATTTACAGCCTGGCACACACGCTGGGTTCCTCTGCAGAAGAGCTGATTTTATACGTAAGGGTGATTCTAAAGGACAGGAAACAAATATTGGTCACAGACAGGACTGGCTGCATAATTTGCCGGGAGCAGCACAAAACGAAAAAGTGGGGTACCTTATTCAAAATTTACCGAGATTTTCAAGATAGCAACAGCAGAGCATTTACCCAAGCACAAGGCCTTCTATGTATGGGGTCCCGTGCAATGCATAGGCTGCATACCCACGAGGTTGACCCTGACTGCAGCACATGAGACTGGGCCCCCTCAGTGTACAAACACACACACACACTTGTCCAGCAAATATTTATTGAGGGTCGTCTGTGTGTGGTAGTGGATTTCATACATGTAGCCTGGTGACTGAGACTAGGGGCTCTGGAGTCAGGTGGCCTTGATGTTAATCTCTGCCCCACCAGTAGCCAGCTGTGACCTGGCAAAAATTACTTCCTCTCAGTCCCTTGACATCCTTACCTGCAAGGGAGGGTATTCAAATAGTACCCACCTTACTGGGTTGTTGAGAGGATTAGCCTAGAAAACTCACACAAACAACTTTGAACAGGGCTTGGCACAGAATATGAGCTCAATAAATGTTACTTGTAGTTTTTAAGTAAAACATAATTGCCATGACAGCAGCATAAGTCGAGTAATGAGGGGCTCAGGCAGGACAGTGATAAAATCTGGTTGGGAGATCTAAGAGGAGGCTGCATGAAAGAAATGCATTTGAGATGGGTCTGTAGGAAGCCAAGGATTTTCGCAAAAGCCATAAGTGAGGACAGAGGAACGTGAGGGGGTGTGTGTGGCCGCCAGGATGGCATGCTTGGCTGGGCACTGGGCATGGGCGGGAGATGTGTGGGAGCCATGCCGGAAGGAAGGGTGGGCCTTGCTGGGGCAACCTCGTACAGTAAGCTGAGGAAGTCCAAATTTCATCTGCTAGGCAACAGGGAAGCACAGAAAGTTCTGAAGCAAAGCAGATGTGTCCCTTTCTTTTTTTTTGCTAAAGTACAAGAGAACCGATAAAATAGACCACAGTGTGAAATTATATCACGTAAGAATCCATTAGCCCACCACAAATACTAACCTCTTTGATTGGTCCTGCCCTCTACTAACAATCACAAATACTTCATGAGAATAAGTCAAACCCTTTGGTGAGAAGTTTTTTATTTTGCCTGTTAGGGTTTTAAAGCCCGGAAAAAAAACAAAAATTCCTGCCCTAACCCATTACATAAACAAAAGCAGGGGAACTAGAAACTGAAACACAGAATGTCATGCTGATCTCTGCCTGTGTAGCCGGCCTTGTGCACCTTCCTCAGGTGGTCTCTGAAGCCTCATCCTCCTCCTCCAACTGCCCTAAGTAGGCACCACACTAGCCAAACCAAACCAAACCAAACCAAAGCCATTGCTGTTGAGTCAATTCTGACTCATAGTGACCCTACAGGACAGAGAATTTCCCCAAAGGGTTTCCAACAAGTGGCTGGTGGATTTGAACTGCTGATGTTTTGGTAGGCAGCCAAGTGCTAAGCCACAGTGCCTCCAGGGCTCCAGGCACCACACTAAGAGACAGGAAAAAGGCTACTTACACAATCCACCTAATTTTCCCACAGGGAATTCTACCAGTAATAATGCTCTTGGATTTAAGATACTCCTAAATTCTGCAATGAAGTCCAAGCCATTTACAAATTAGCTCAATCGCTTAACAAGCATATATATTTGCTTACCATGGCTCAGGACTACAACATACCTTAATCTCTGAGGCCTGACTTTTACTTTGTGCCATTCCGTACGGCACAGTCATCACAGTTAAGCACTCAGTTGATAACTGAAAGGTTGGTGGTTCAAACCCACCTATCGGCTCTGCAAGAGAATGACCGGGCCATCACAGCCAAGAAAACCCTATGGGCAGTTCTACTCTGTCACATGGGGTCACCATGAATCAGAATTGACTCGACAGTGCCAAACGACAACAACAACAGTCGTCTGTCACTTTTTTCAATATAATGGAAAATTACAAGAGTCAAACAAAAAGCAATAGATCAGAAGACTATATCAAAAAAACCGGTTGCTGTCGAGTCAATTCTGACTCACAGTGACCCTACAGGACAGAGCAAAACTGCCCCATAGAGTTTCCAAGGAGCGCCTGGTGGATTCGAACTGCTTATCTTTTAGTTAGCAGCTGTAGCACTTAACCACTGCACCACCAGGGTTTCCAGGAGATTATAGGCTATTGAATTAAGATTGATTCTGATTTTCTCTGGGAGTGGGGACAGGTAGAGAGATAGAGCTCCTACAAACAGCACTAGCAGGCCCACAAGTATATGAATCAATCCCCTGCCCTCAATACCCCCTCCTTGTGTTTTTGTGTGTTCCCTTAAAATTAGCTGGCAGCACCTAAAGGGGTGCATTCAGAGCAGATGGTCCAGGGTCATCTTTATGTGGCCTGAGCAGTGTCTACCTAGCAAGTCATCATGGGTACGGCCACACACAGAGAGCCCAACTGTCAGAACACAAATGCACCCAAGCACAGATATACCTGCCCACACACACACACCCACACCCACCCACACACCCACACACACACTCTCTCTCTCTCTGGGGAAGAAAGGATTCCACTTTGCTGACCAGCCCTGAGGACACTCTGCCCATCTCATTATTTCACAGCAATTATTCCTGCAAGTGAGAAGGTTAAGGAAATTAAACATACGTTTCTCACAAGCACTTTAATGACAGGCAGACCCACACAGCCACTCTGTCACAATACCAAGTGGTTTTCACGAGATAAAACAGACCTTAGTCAGACCTGCTCATCGTCCAGGGATCTGAACGAGATGCTTAATAGGAAAATTTCATACTGACTGACAGAGGGGACAGGGCTAGGTGGCTAATTTGTCTTCATTATCACTCATTTTCACAAACTTAGAAATGTGTTGTGAGATCAACAAATCTTAAAAATGTCAGTGCTTTCAAATACAAGGTGGCAGCATAAGCAGGTTTTTTTGGTGAAAGTTATCTAAATTGCCAGTGATAAATATATTCATGTACCTGATGGGCTCTTACCAGACAAGGGGGCCTGAGATGCCTTCTCTCTTCCCCATGCTGAAGAGAGTGATAGCTGGGCACCCACTAGATCTGTGATGGTCTTCCTGGGGAAGAGGGAGTCAGTGGGCTGAGGAAGTCTTGGAGACACTGTGGGGTCTAGTAGACCCTCCCATAAGGTGTGACCAGGCCAGGCCTCCCTGGCAAGTCTTCATGCAGAACACTTCCTTGAACCCTACAGGAGGGCAAGATCCAGCTGCTGGGTATATACCCAAGGATACTTTCATAGCAACATGCAGGCAATATTTCCACACCCGACCTTATTGCTCTTTCTTGAATACAACTGTTTTTTATAAGATGATCTCTAAGACCTGGGTAATCCTAGACTATTATCTGCCATTCTAATTCACACAGATGGCTTTTGCAGAATGGTGTACAACTTCGGCAACTGCAGAGTCAACCACTGCTGTTTTCAGCACAGCAGGTGTCCTGAGTTCATTGTCTTCGTTGAACTAACATTAAACATGACCCTGTCCCTGAAGCAACACAGCCTGCTTGTAGAAATGAACTGACCCTTTCAAGCCTGACTGAGCCACTACATGCTCAGTCAGCCTAGATCAGGCTGAAGGCTGACTCATCAGCTTAGGCTAGGCAACTCTGCCTGATTCCCACAATACCCAATTCAAACTAGCTATGCTTCACTTTCATATAGTTGTGTTCACACAAAAACTAACAATAAAAACAACGACAAGCAGCACCTACTATTTACTAAGCCTTCCTATGTTGCAGCTGTGCTGAAAGCTTTCCCTGTGCTTTCTTAGGTACCCTTCACAATGATGCTAAGGAGACTGGCGCCCCATTTGATAAGCATGGACACTGAAGTGTAGCGCACACAGACACCTGCCTACTGTCACACACCTCCGGTGTGATGAAGGTCCCCAGACTGCAGAGCCTGCACTCAGCTGCCTCCGTGAGTTTCCAGTGGTTCCGCAGGGAGGAAGTCCTTGTGAAAGGTTTCCCTAGGCTGAGTGCAGAGGCCAGGGGAACCACCACTAAGCAATTCGGGTGCCTGAGCCGGGGGCCACAATGGAGCACCTTTCTCTCATTCCCTGGGTCATTCTGGAGTTCGCAAACACACACACACACAAAAAAGAGGTGGAGAGGGCTAGAAAGCATGCCATCCTTAAGACATTGTGCACGTTTCCCAAATGTTTAAATAGAAAACATATTAAAATGTGAACTTGAAAATCATTTAAACCTAACCCCAACGTGGATGCCAGGGTAGGCAAATTCCCCTGAAGAGCTGGGAAAGAAGGAGCTCTAAGTGCTTGGCTCCTGCATTCTCTTTAAGCCGAGTATGGCCCTCTGCTTTTCTACCTCATCTTGGCTGACGAACACACCACCATAAGTCAGTTTCAACCTTTTATGGAAATTCAATCAAGAACCACTTACATTTCATTTTTAGTCAATTTTAGGCAGGCTTTACCAGCAATACACTCTTGAAACAGAAGTATTCTAAACTTAGCCAATAGAAGTCAAAGAATCCTACTTAAATCTAGCTTTAATTCTATAGCTTTACCAGACCACAATGGGTTTCGTTTTCACCTATCATTTAATTTTTATAAAAATGAAATTTTTTTCTCTTGAATTGATTCATTTCTGTCCCCAGTTTTTTTTTTTTTTTGTCCCCAGGACTTTAAGTTAAACTCTTTTGCTGTTAAAGGTGTGCTATCACAAGTGTACGGAGTGGCTGGGTGGTGCAAACAGTTAACGTGCTCAGCTGCTAACCAAAAGGCTGGAGGTTTGAGTCCGCCCAGGAACACACTGGAAGAAAGGCTCGGTGATCTACTTCTGAAAAAAATCAGTCACTAAAAACCCCATAAAGCACAGTTCTACTCTGACACACTCAAGAGTCAGAACTGACTCCAAAGCAACTCGTTGGGTTTTTGGTATCACAAGTGTAGAAAAACCACTTATTTCCGAAGGCTGGACTACCCGTATTAAGTGTGAATACAAGGCGGTAAATTTATCTACGTAATTTCTGGGTTTAATCACTAAATAAAGTAAAAAAAAAAAAAGCATCATGAGCCTACTAAATGCCAGAATCTGTGGTTGGTCCTCGAGATACAAAGATGAGTAAGTTGGAAAAATGAACTAGTAAGAATAAAATAAAATACAATAAATTTTGTGAAGAAGGCACTAGGTGCTATGAACACTCCCAGGAGAGGCAATTAAGGTAGAGTTGGGAAGAGAGTGTTTGGAGACATTAAAAAAGCCTTTGGAGAGAAGGCTCGGCTTGGGCTTGGTGTCAAAAAACCAGTGAGAGTTAAGCTCCCAAAGGGGGAGCAGGAGGTGGCGATTCAAGCAGGGCAGCACGTGTAAAGGCATCAAGGAGAGACATAACATGGCACTTTCACTGAACAGAGAGTCATTTACATGCTCAGAGACTGGGGTGGCAGGGGAGCAAGGAAAGAAAAGCCTAAGTAGGTAACTCACTAGAGAGCCTCCATGGACCATGCTGGGAGTTGGACGTGATCTGACAGCTGGGCAGAACCATGGAATGTAATGAAAGGTATGGTCTGAGAAGCATTTCCATTTTTATTCAATTATGGTTGTACAGCATGGAAGAGTGTGGGGTGGGAGGCTGGAAATCAAACTGCAGCTGTTGTGGCAATAATTTGCTTAAGAAGAAAAAAATTTTAGTGTGAAATCCAACTCTCTAAAACAATGACAACTAAAAAACTTTTTAAAACTAAGGAAACTCAACAGAAATGAAGGACCTGGTAACTAAATGGGTGTGGAGATGGCGATGAGAGTGGAGGGGAAGTTGATGCTGTGGACGCTTGGGTCGTGGTAAAGCTATTCACCAAATTAGGTAATACAGGAGAAGAAAGAGGTACAGGATGGGGCAGGTGAGGCTGAAATCAGTCTGGACTTGTGAGTATGAGATGCTTGTGCAACATTCAAGTGCAGATGTTCAACAGGTAGTCAGGCATATGAACGTGGAAAGTGAAGACGAGGCCAAGGCAATTACAGACAATTAAGGAACGGTGCACATACAGATGATGGCTGAGGTGACTGAGGTGGACGAACTCTCCAGGGATACTGTACAGTGTGAGATTTAAAGAAAAATGAGAAAGGAATCATCGGGGACAAAAACTTGGGGTAACAAGAAAGGTACAAAGAGCTGATGGTAAGAAACACCACAAGTGAAGTTTTTAAGGACAAGGAGAAGAAGCTTGAAGAAGGAAGGAGTGGTGAAATAAGTATTAAATAAGCTGAAGACCTAACAATGCCACTGGCTTTAGTAAGCTACTCCTCACTTACCAACTATCTTGTTATCAGTTATTTTGCACTTACGACAGTGGTAAAAAAAAAATCTACTATTTTGCACATTAATGATGTGCGTCCGGCAGTGACAAATGCAAAGGTGCGAGGTGAGAGCAATGCTGGCTGTGATGTGTCATCCTGGCTGGACCATGATTCTCAGTGGCTTGGCAGTTGTGTAATGATGCCAAATGAGAAAGCTGGACATGCAAAAGTAGGACAATGAATAAGGAAGATCAAAGAATTGATGCATTTGAATTATGGCGTTCGCAAATAATTTTGAATATAATGTGAACTGCCAGAAGAATGACCAAATCTGTCTTAGTACAAGGAGTGCCCTAGCCATGGCCCCGCTTCCATATCTCCTAGAGTTGTTCTGTTCTCAGCAAGATAGGAAGGGAAGGCTTAAGTTTTTCACTTACATTTTACTACATTTCATGGAGGAAGTATTATAAGGTGAGCTTTATGAATTTGGGTATCTACGAAAGATTCAGGAAGTATTCCTGATGAATGTCATGAGTCTCCGCTATACTCAGATGTTTCAAAAATTATAGAAAGACAAAATTTTCCAGGTAGTGTCTTCTATTTATGACTCCAAACTTAAAGAATGAAGTATTGTGTTACTGAAAACTAGTAATGATGGGATAGGAAATTGAGCTCTAAATTGTGCCCTCCAAAAAGATGCATTTAAGTGCTAATCCCTGTACTTGTGAATGTGACCTTGTTTGGAGAAACGGCCTCTCTTTGAAGATGATGTCAGTTGTTGTAACAGAGCGTGGTGGGTCCTAAACTTAATCCCTGCTGAGTAGTGCTTTATAAAAGGACAAACAAGGAAGTAGAGTCACAGACAGGGGGAAGACACCACACAAGGATCTGTCTATGTGCCAAGGAATGCCAGGGCTACTAGAAGCTGAAAGAGACAAGAAAGGTCTCCCCCTAGGACAGAGAGAGAGATAGAGAGAGACAGAGAGACAGAGAGAGCATAGCCCTTCCAATACCCTGAATACAAACTCTTCTTAGCTTCCAGAACTGTGAGAAAATAAATTTCTGTTCTTTAAAGCCACGCACTTTGTAGTATGTTGTTATGGCAGCCCTAGCAGCTACGACACCCTCCATCATAAGATCTGAAATTCTCGTCTAGTATCCTAAAAGAATAGCTAAAACTAAGAAGTCTTAGGGGGCACTGAGTACAGGTCAAATTTCCCTAAAAACCACTGGCAGCCTTATCTCTGCCGCTTTCATCTGTATTGCTTAGAGACTCACAGGGCTACTCTTAAGGATATTACAGGGTGAGCACTCACTCAGATGCACTTTGCTCTGTGTGGAGTTAAGATGAAAGCAAGGACAAACACACATCCAAGAAATAATTTCTAAAACTCAGGGAGTTCCATCTGGAAAAACAGGGTTATGAATTCTTTAGTGCTGAAAGCTGCTCACATCAAAAGACGGTAATTAGGTACAAAAAATATTTTCACTTTTGGAGGTCCCCGTTTTCAGCAACAAGCTTTAGTTTCTGTTGTAGAAATTAAAGCCAACATAGAATAGAAGTACACTGTCCTATTTTATTATACAGAAAAGTGAATACAGGAAATAACACAAAAACAACTTCACTTGTGAAAGCCTGCTGACTGTTCTGGAGAGAAAGAAAATAGCACTGAGGGGAAAAAAAAAAAAAAAGGTCCTTCTCTAAACAAATGGTTTCCTAAGTTCATCTTTCAAAATGTGGGCAAAACCATGAATTCCAGTTAACACACACCTCAGAAAGAGCCAAGTTTGGAAAGTGTAGAACAAAGAATTTATTCAGAGATCTCTTGGATGTTTTTCTCTCCAAAAATAATGAAAGCTACAGGACTCCAGATGGGAATGTGACCACTTTGGAAGAGGAATCTTTTATTGAGATAAATAGCAAGGCTCTGTAAATAAACACCTGGGATTAAACGAAGAATTTTAGGAAGACAACTAGGTTTTGTTTTTTTTGGGGGGGGGGAGGGCTGGGGTTGTTTGTTTTTATTAAATTTTTTCTAAATGGTATCCTGGTATTCTCAAACGGTTAAGTGACAATGTTTTATACAACAGCTCAAAAATTAGACTAAGATAAAAGGCTGTGCAGTGAAGTTTTAAAATGTCTAGATTTCTGCTCCTAAACTGAACCGAAGCCTATTTATGCGTGTCATCTGGGAATCATTTTTCTCTGGCGCTCTGTTCTGGCTAGGCTTGGTTCCCACTGCTCTGATGAAGCAGGGTCACGTTTTGAAGATTCCAGAGGAATCTTCCTTCTACCCACCACAGCTCCTGGAACAGAGACCTCTCCCAGTTCTCAAGACTTCCAGCCCCTTTCCAGTGAGGGGGGCACAAAAACATGCTGAGACATGATCAAGACAAGCAAAAGTGACAGGGAAAGGACAGTGGATGGACAGAAAGAAGTTGGCTTCTTCTAGCAGGTGACTAGCAAATTAACCAGCTAAGCTGTCTCTTCCATTAGCCTATGTAATTTGAGGCTAACTAAACTCATAGTGGGGTCCCTGGATGGTACGAATGGTTAAGTGCTCAAAGGCTGGTGGTTCAAACCCACCCTGGGACACCTTGGAAGACAAGCCTGGAGATCTGCTTCCAGAAGGTCACAGAGATTGAAAACCCTATGAAGTTGTTCTACTCTGCACACATGGGGTTCGCCATGAGCCAGAATCAACTCGATAGCAACTAACAACTAACTTACAGTACAATTTTTAAAAATCTTATATCCAATTTTTAATTCATATTTTAAAAGCATTTAGTCTAGTTTAAATAAAGCTCTTGTAAACACAAAGCTACAGGAAGTAGGATTGGAACCAAAAGCAAGGTTAATAAACACAAAAGGTCTATTTGCCTCTACCAGCCAAATCCAGACACGGACTCTAGTTCAAAGTGCTGCATGTATTTCACAGTGAATTCCAAAAAAAGGAAGTGACAGCACATCCTTGTAAACACAGAGCTAACCAGTTATCATTTACAAGGGATTTCACTATGGCTTACAATTTACTAATAAATCCTGGGTTTTTTACCTTCTGGGTTCCCTCAATCCCTCTCCCATTTGCTAATTTTACTCAGGACTGAATATTTTAACATATTCTATGTGATGCCTTCTCCCCACTGTTTTCTTCAACTTTCACAGCAGTGGAAAAAATGTACGTGCTATACTTCGTTTTCCTTTCTCACAATCCTTTACCAACTAAGTGACACAAATACAGTTCCTCAACCAAACGCCTGTGTTCAGTTGCTACTATCATGTCACTTGTCCCAAAAAGACAGACTGTCAAAGATGGTAATATAGTCACTACCACTTCAAAGAGCATGCCCACCCCTAATCCATGGTGTGCTCAGTCCTAATCCATGTGACTGCTAAGTGTGCAGTGGTGATTTCTGTTGCTTCCATGAGGAAATTTAAGAACAAAGAATCAACACCATTGTACAGAGCTGAATGCTTTTCTGGAGTATATCATATCCCCCTTTATTCGACGGCTTTAGAATGCTACCACACTTTGAAAGCCACTAGCGCGTGCATCACAGTTTCAATTCTTGGTTTCTAGTAAAAGAGACGAAGGCCTAAAGCTAGTGCTTACAGGTGTGGTTTTAATTCAATTTGGGCACAGATTTAGAGCAAACCTTTGAAGGGCAACTCACCGCCTCTCCAGTGGACGTCCGTCACTGGAGATGCTTCGAGGAATGTTGGTGGCTCTTTCGGGAGGAGGCATCTTCCCGTCTCCCTTTCCAGCATTCAGTCGCGAGGCCATGGGACTCTGTACCTGGGATGGGACTTGAGGCGAATGGGCCCCCTTATTGGCATTCCTCTGCCATTTGTTGTTATTTCGGAAAGGAAATTTGAACTCGTACGAAACCCCTTCGTTCATTTTGTACTCCATCACTGGCATGCGGTAGGTTTCAGAGCAACTCCTATTACGGGGAGAGCACAGGGAGAGGAAAAACTAATATTGCTTTTCCTGGTTGGTGGAACCACACTGATTCTCATTAACAGTTGAAACGGATCAAAAAATTCATCCTCTGTTTCAAACCATCTTTCAATCATTAGGTACTATAATTATTTTCGTTTCAAAAAATAAACTCCAGGAAATATTATACTAGTATTTTCGTTTACTCAATCCCAATTGTTGAGTCTGAGATATGGAATCTTTGCAAAAACAAGGAGACACAGTCACCAGGTGGAGCCAGAGTGGGTAGTGAAACCCGAGGAGGGAAGGCCGCCAGGATGGTGCGTAGAGGAGCAGACCCCTGAGCATGAGGAAATGAGGAAATAAGCAGTCAGCTTTGCACAGCCTTCACCTGTGTATTAGGCTAAAAAAAAAAAAGGGGGGGTACAGTTTTGAATTTGTTGGAACACCTCCTGATAGTCAAAGTGGGGAGAAATCTTGGAATTCAAACTGAGAGCCAAATTTAGCACAGGAGGAAAGAAAATACCAATTACGGAAATGCTACAATTATCAAATTTCTAGGGAACAAGCATAATCTGAAACCAGACTTTTTTCAAAGCCAGAAATTTCCCCGTAGCAGGGCTGTCCCCATGCAGCAACCTGACAGAATTAAAGGGCAGACAGTTTCGTCTTCTGTCATGTTAGTCCTGCCGTTTTTGTGCCAGTATCCCAATCCCCAAACCTTAGGAAACCTGGAACCCATTTTCCATTCTCTTCATCCAAACAACCACGGAGAGTTCTACCAGTTATTAACTTGGTTATTAGACAATTACTGAAAAAATCTACTTTCACTAAACCATTAACTCAAACTGTATATGTGAATTCCATCAAGCGAAAAAAATATTTTTCTGAGAGGAATTTCAAGAATCGGGAAGCAGGTGAGAAAATTTGGAAAGGAGGGGTTAACAGTGATTATTAAAGAAACAGCCCTTTAGGAGGCACTACAGTAGCCCCAGTGGTGCAGGGGTTAAAAGTGCTCAGTTGCAAACTAAAAGGTCAGCGGTTTGAACCCACCAGCCACTCCCATGGGGAGAAAGATGTGGCAGTCTGCTTCCATAAAGATTTACAGCCTTGGAAACTCTATGGGGCAGTTCGGTCTTACAGGGTCGTTATGAGTTGGAATTGGGTTGTATTCAAAATATTATCATTTTAATATGTAATCAATATTAAAAAAAAATTAATGCTTTGCATTCTTTTTTCTTTACAAAATCTGGTGTGTATGTTATACGTACAGCAGGCCTCCACTGGGATTAGCCACATTATAAGTGTTCCATAGCCAGAGATAGCTCATGGCTCCCATACTAGACAGCACAGGTCAAAAGGGCATCTTCCCCTCCAGATCTCTGATGAAAGGCAAAGAAGGGTAGCCAGCTGAAGGTCTCATTAGATGGGGGGTGTAGCTCCGGAGGACATGTGGCATGGGAGGTGAGCACAATGGAAGGGCTTCTGCATTTGGTTGGTGGGAGAACATGTACTCCAGAAGGGGCCACTCTTTGACGACACTGGCTTTATACCTTACGGTATAGCTCTGATGTCTCAAACATGTACTCCACAATGCTTCCTCCTCCATGTTCGCGATAGTCTAGTGTTTGAAAAGTGCTCTTTTGGAGCACGTGCTCAGGGTGAACAACAGCGTTGGCTGGAGCTCTTTGCCCTGTTCAGTCTTAGCCTCAGCCTGCAATGGGTACTATTTCCTGGGGTTTTCCTACCACTCCTCTGACTCCCCAGAAGCCCAGGTCAACCTTAACCTGACCCTTAGGCCAGGGCTCCTCTGTACCCATTGTAAGCCTTAATGGCAGTGGCTTTTCAACTTTGTGGACCACAACCACTGGTAAAAAATACATTCTACACTGTGATAGAGTACAACAACAAAAATACACAGATCCTAACCCTGACATTTTCCATTTTGTTATATTCTGTTATTACATTTCATGAAAAAAAAAAAAAAAAGGGTAGAACTCCTTAAATTGATTTTATGACCTACTTGAGAGTTATGACCTGCAGTTTGCAAAACATTGCTTTATGGCACTTTTGACATTACCTTTAAGTAATTTCTAGCTTTGATACTGATATTTCTGACAAAAATATGCCCTTGGGACACTTATTTTGTTAATAAACATATTACTGCAGTATAATTTTAAGTCTTCTATTTCTAAGTAATAGTTAGGCACTCGACTACTAGCTGAAAGTCTGGTGGTTCAAATCCACCCACAGGTGCCTAGCGATCTGCTTCAGAAAGGTCATAGCCTTGAACACCCTGTGGGGCAGTTCTCAGTTCTACTCTGCACACATGGGGTTGCCATGAGTTGGAAGTGATTCAGTGGCAACTAACAACAGCAACCACTTTTCTGAGTAAATACAGCATGTTATACAGTATCCAGTGCTCTAGACCTATACATATAATAACATTAGACCAATGGAATATTAATAAAAATTTGCAGTAATCCATAGGAAAATTTCTCTCAGCTCCAAAATCAGGACTAGCTTTGCTTCTCTTTAGCAATGGTCTGTTTTAACTTATAAGCTCAATGAATCATAACACCTTTGCCCCTTTCTGTATGCTGCTAGGAGCCAGTAGCATGCACAGAACTTTAATATCATGTGTTTTGGGCAATAACTTTCCAAAATGTTTCCCTAGACCATTTCTTCCCTTCACTAATCCCCTTTCCCTCAACAGATTCCCTGGTTGATTATTTTTTGGTACTGTACACGTACCTTCACAAGCTGCTTCAAGTCCATTCTGTGGTAAGGCAGAAAGTAGGTAAGTAAATGAATGATGAAGATGGTAATAATGTAAACCAGACAGACAAGATGCTTTCATCTTTGGGCTTTAGTTTCTTTCTTTGTAAAATGAGAGACTGTGAATTTATAATTACTAACGTTTCTTCTAGTTTAAACACCCCTTGAAATATTCTTTAAAGCTGCATAACATTTACTGGTAAAACTGGTCAAAAGACCCCCAGAGCCAAATACTTGGTATTCTCCATAGCCTGTATTGCATTTCCATCACTCTTTAGAGGATAATCACCCACTAGCTTTCTCACCTCTTGCTTATCGCTGCAGAATGTAAGAATGATATACAGAATTGAGAAGCACAAAGTATCCTGAAGAATAAAGATAAAAGCTGACTCTTAATGCCACACCTAAAAGTTCATAAAAGGATTTTATTAGATCATTGTAAGTAAAACTTGGTGTTAGCACAATAATTCTAACAGTTCTAGCTTACTATGGGCCAGACACTGATCTAGCTTACAACAACTCTACAAAGTAAGTACTACCACAGTCCCCGGAAGCCCTGGTGGCCTAGTGGTTAAGAGCTATGGCTGCTAACCAAAAAGTCGGCAGTTCGAATCTACCAGGTGCTCCCTGAAATCCATATAGGGCAGTTCTACTCTGTCCTATAGGGTTGCTATGAGTAGGAATCGACTCCGTGGCAATAGGTTTGGTTTTTTTGGTTGTCATAATCCCCATTTAGAGATGAGGCCTGAAGAGATTAATCTGCCCAAGGTTATACAGCTAGAAAGTGGTAGAATTGGGATTTGAACCCAGAGAATTAATCTATCCTGTTGTTTCAGTCACTAACTGAGGAATATTTCTACCCTAGACCCCCAAACTTCCCTTACCCTATAGTGACTACTGCATCTCACTCAGGGCATCGTTGATAGACACAGCTTCCTTGATAGAAAGGAAAACCTAGAACTTTTATAAAACCCAATTAAAGAGCTGTGAGTCAGAAAAGTCATAGGTTTGGGCAGGCTCTGTCCTGTCAAGCCATGTGACACTGGATTACGAAAAAAAAAAAAAAAAAAACTCTTTGAACCTAAATTCCTCATCTGAAAAATGAAGAGACTGTAACCAGATGATGTCTAACAGCCCTTCTGACTAAAGTGGCGTGCTCTTGTAATTTAAAATACTTGTTTTTTAAAATGAAAAAACAAAAAACTCTGACTCATTTCTTATTTAAAAGAGGCAACTTGATCCTTTTATGTAACTTTATTTTCAGCTCTTCCTTTTAAATGACCCTTGATTGTTTTCTTTAAAAAAAACTGTAGGCTAGTCGCCCTTAGCAGAATAAATGTGTCACTCTCATACAAAACCATCCATCCAGAACGTCACAACACCATGGTGTGGTATTTTTCATCATACTAAGACAATGCACTGAAGATGCAGAGGTCAGAGACAGCAGTGTGTTAACTTTGGTCAAACACTCCAGGGCGGTCGGTGGGCGGAGGGGGCGGAGCCCCTCCCCCGTGACGTCTCAGCCTCTCTGAGCCTTCTGGTGAAGTTGCAGAGAGCATTACAAGCTGTTTCTGCCAGGATTGCTTTGTCCTCGCTGAAGGTTTTTTTGCTCTTTGAGCAGTTACTCAACCTCTCCAAGCCTCATTCTTGTCATCATTTTAATGGAATTAAAGCTGCCAGGAGGATTCAATAAAAAGCCCAGCACATAGTGGGGCTTGGAAATTTTGTTTACTTTCCTTGTCTCTTCTTCACTCTAAGCATATTTAATTTGGAGGCAATCCCCACAGGGGTCTGCTTATTTTCCAAGAACAGGGAAAACAGTCCTATTTTACATTTGTTATTTAAGTAACATTTTTGTTGTTGTTAAATTGGCTTTTACATTACAAAAAAAAAAAAAAAAAAAAAAACCTGGCTATTCAAAACTATTGACTCTCCCATATACACACACAAATCCATGCGTGTTTGTGATGACATACAAGAGCCACGGTGGTGCCTGTGACCCATTCAGGACCCTGGCTGGCTACCTTGAGAACAGGTGGCCGGCTGGGGCAGGCTGCCTGGAGCCTATTCTGCCTCGCATTGGAGCTTCACTAACAGCTGACAAAGGAAGAAGTGAGTGACTAGTCAAAGAATAGAGTAATTAGTTGCTAGGAAAACAGCAGTGGGAGTGTGAAGTGCGGAGGAGAAGGAAAAAATGACAGAAAGAGCATTATCTTATTTTGTTGAAAATTGCAGCAAGGTGTTAATGCCTCAACTGTTCTCTTTGAAGTTGTTTCTGAAGAGTGAAGGGGAGTGCAAGCTTTCAGCCCTCAAAGGCATCAGTGGCAGCAATTTCCCATCTGCCCAGAGGTCTACAGAGAGGGGCTTTTCAGGCGGAAACTGTTCTGGGGCTAAAGGGACAGTGTGTGGCTCTGAGGGCCGGCAGTGGCTTTGTAAGGCACTGGTCCTTCATCCCAACCTCTCCTACGTTCTAACACCCTACTGTAATGAATGTCACTACCAGCACTGTCGAGAGATTAAGAGCAAGAGAGCTCGCTCATTCAGCGATGTGCTGGAGCCGCCCTGTACTGGCTGGTGTGTGCATCTATCCCGACTCTATCTGTGGTATCTACAGCTTAAAGGCAGTCAGGTAGGGAGTACTTACACCTTGGAAATCAGCAAATGCTGCAAATCAGGGTTTCCCTCCCACCCTCCCTCTGGTGGTTTCCCACCTTACCACTGCTTATGCTGGTGAGTAAGAAAAGGATTCCTACCCCAAGCATTCGAGGTAGCGGTTAAGAGCATGGGTTCTGGAGTTAGACAGCCTTCTATCTGCTTAAATGCCCAGATGAGCTTGGGAAGTTACTAACCTTTCTGAGTCTTCATGTCCTTTAAAAGGGCAATAATAATAGTACTATTACCTCATAGGGTTGTTACGAGGATTAAAGGCATACAAAAGTGCTCTGGCACATGAAAGTACCATTGATCAGGTCCAGGACTTTGGATCCATCTTTCTAGTATCAATTACTTGCAATTTCAATGTTGGTAATGTTGCCCCATTCTATCCACACTCACAACTTATTTTCTACCTTCCCCCTGAATACAAACCTGGGAATTAGAAATAAGGAGAAAGACCTCTGAGCAGGTATGATGATGTCACAAGATCTCTGGGTTTCATTTTTGAGTAGTGTCCCTAGACCAGAGTCTGTAACTCTGTAGTATGTGTAATTACGGTCAGCAATTGACAAAGCTTGGCTTCTTCTCTAGTCTATAGCTGGCTGTTCAGGAACAGTGAAGTAGACAACTTGAAGGAGACACCCAGTGACACAGAAAAACACAGGAGGAGTGTGGAGCAGTCAGAGAACCGACTACCCTTCTGGCTGACTCCAAAAGTCATTCTTGAATCGTACTTCAAGCATAACAATGATGATGTGCTCCAAGAAACCAGAAAAGGCTAATACGGTCCATGAGACCCGCTTGGCCAAGGCAGGAGATGTGCATCACAGAAATTTAAAAAAACTGCCTCCCAAAAGAGTGGAAATAAACAGTTTTGGATATATATTTTGGTTCCAGGGAAATCCAGTAATCCAAAAGATAGCATTCCTTGAAACTAACAGATAAAGGGGTTTCACTGTATTCTGACGTAACACATCCTCTCTGGGCCAACTGAGAGGTTAGTAGTTCTTAGAAACACTGTCCTGAGAACAGTCTGGTCTGGGACAATTGGTTTAAGGAACAGAAACATTTTGATCATCACTGCTTACTATATAAAGGACAAGAAGAGCCAACCAAAACCATTTACATCCTATCATCTGATGCTCACAAATCATGAGCACTCAGGTGCAGGACTGGGTTATTTTGGTGGGAAAAAAGGATAAAGAACATTGTCTTGGCTTGAGGAGGCCTAAGAACTGCCAAAGTTTAAAAGAAATTCCTAGAAAATAATGGGTTCAAAGAAATTAACAGATTGAAAAAAAAACTAGCAAAAATAGCATGTGTATACCCAAAGGAGAAAAAAAACAGTTGATTAAACTTGGTCACTCATGAAGCATCCCCTAGAGACAAGAAAGCTGAATTTTAAACAGTCCTGTTGGCTTGGCAGAAGCTGAGAGGGGCAGGGAGCTCCTGGGCTTTCCCTCTGGGAAAAGGCTGGGAACCAAACTACCTAACCATCACCAGCAGGACCAGCTCATTTGAAGCCAATTCTTGGCACACCCAGATGCAGTTAAGAAAAAGCTTGGTAAGTCACGCTCAGCTCTCCAGGCGGAGATAACAGGGGCCAAAATAATACTTTGAGTTTTGGACAGCAACTGGATACAAACGGGAGATACAGACGAGTAAGAATGTAGTAGAACATAAAAGAGAAAAATCTGGCATTCTGAGATGCTCAGTGTCTTTTAATGTGTTCGAAGTCTCTCAGCTACTGGTGCAAGATGCTTACAATGAATATTACCAGATTCCTCTATCTGTAACAGCACCTTTATGAATCCAGAGATGTAAATCCTGGGAATGGTCCAAGTCAGTCGTTCCTTCCAGCTGCTGCTACCACATGCTGAAAAGGAGCTGTGTCCTGAGTCAGACTTCCATGGATCGAACTTTGCAGCATCACATGGAATCTACTGCTCTTCACAACACCCTACTATCCACTAGGAGATGTTCTACACGGTACACAACCCTGCCCTGGAGTCCAAGGCTCACAGCTGCCTACTCAGACCTACCTCCGTGGGGTGCAGTCATCATGGGGGGGGATAATGACCACCTTCACTGTGACGGATGTTCTCAGGAGATCGATCATCTGCTCATGGCTCAGAGTGGCCACTGCCACTTTGCAGATCTCTACCAGCCGGCTGCCCTGCCTTAGGCCTGCCTGCCAGGCATAGCCATAGGGCTCTACATCAGCCACGATGCCCTCATAGTTGACATGGAAGCCAAGCTGTCCCAGCCCATTCCTCCGCAGAGTCATCTCCACTGATTCACAACCTTTTGACACAAACTAGAAAAGGAAACAAAAGATATCATAGCTTAATGCGATAGGATATTAAACAGTAGATGTGCAAGCAGAAAATTGCAAGCAGGGTTATTTCTGAATACCTGACAGCCAGCTGAAGAGCAGACTGGTTATTTACCCTTCACTGGTCTCTATTCATTAGGCCAAAAGGAAAATATTTGTAGCATCCAGAGAGCTCAATGGCATCCCTGGAGTTACAAGGAAAGCCTAACAGAGACCTACGGGAAGCTGGCAGCAGAGACAAACTGCATTCTGCTACTCATTTTGCCCTTAAAAACATTCAAGGCGCTGTTACTTAATCAAAAGACTCTTTTCAACAGCTAAAGCAGATTGGCTGAGTTGCAACATCAGTCACCATGGCAGTGACGTCATGTCACATGCCAACAGGTTTCCAACACAAACACCTAATAAAATGTGTCTTCTCCCACTTGTTCTGGACTTCCTTTAGAAAAAATGATGGAAAACATGAGTGTACAATAAACTTTGTTTCTTCACATCATCACGGGAGTGCTCAGACAAGCTAAGAAAAGAGCACAAGTAACTTGGCTCTAGTCTGTACTGAAAGCTTTACGAAATGGAAATGAGATGTTGGTAAGGAGAAAGAAAAGACTCACCTGTAACCTTTTGACAATCTCTTTGATATCCTCATTGTTTATGAAACTCTCCACAGAAACACATTCTCCTCGTTCATAGAAAATTTTGAGGCTGTTGTCAGTTGAAGTCCACCCTATCACATCTCTGCAGGAGCAATTGAAAACCACGCTCTTTGTTTCCTGTTCAATGAGGACAATGAACTCATTGGAGATCCCCAAAAGACAGTCGATTTCCATAGCCTGGTTGTAGTCTTTGGCCCGAATTGCCCACACAATGGCACCCATGCTACTGAGCTCAGCTCCTGGATATGGCTTGGACTTCTCCTTCTTCTTGGAGGCCAGAGAGATGAATGGGAACTTGCCAGAAGGATCAATAGGGGTGTTGGTGACATTCTTTTCTGCCAGATCTTTCAGGTATTCCTGGCGGGTCCGAGTAGCCATGGCCCGGAACTTTTCTGATTTATGAGCAGCATTCTCTGCATTAATCACTTTGGCCAAAAGGAAGTCCCTGAACACATTCGATTTAGGGAAAGTGACTCCTTTGGGGATGGGAGGCCCAAAGGAAGGCACATCTCTGGACCTGGTGACTGCCACACTAAAAGATAAAGAGGAAGAGGGGTGAAATACTCATTAGTCTCATGAAATATGCATGAGACTAAAAATACTCTTTCTCAAAGGTAAAGACACTCCAGAAGTAAAATCAGTGTTCATTTTTTCCACAAGAAACAATACATATTCCTGTTCAACATGAGCATATTTTTCATCCAATCACATTTAAGATTTACAGAATATAAAATTTTGTGAGACCAAAAAACCCAGAGCTTAAAATAAAAACTTTTCATTAACAAACAGTAAACAAATCAGAACTACAAGGGGGAGAAAAGATTTATTGTAATATTCTTCATAAAAGACATTTTAAATAACTACCGATTATTTCCAAGGGGCATACTATAGACACATTATCTTTCAGAACAGGCTTACATTCTCTAAGAACACAAATCTGTTTTTCATTTGGATATGATGTCCTTAAAGGAGGCTATTTGTACTGAAAGTATAAAAGGTGCATGATGCAAAAGAAATGGATTAAATGTGTAATAAAATTAAATATTATCTGTGGACCCATGTGTGAGGCATTATGCAACCACACGAAAGCATAATTTTAAAATTGGATTTTGAGTAATAAAATTTCATTTTTATCATAATAGTAATGGCACTTTAAAATCATATTTTTGAACCAAGCTATTCTTTGCTCTGAATTCTCTACTTTTGGTATTTGATTCTGACAATTTGTGAGAAAAAATATTTTCCTTTCTCACTGCTTTTAAATAAAATTGAGTTAGGAAAGTTTGTTCTAGTCTTTTCTTCTCCATACACAATGCTGAAAACAGGTTAAGAAAAGGACCATATGAAATCTGTTAACAATGAGCTACTTTTCATCTCCAAAGAAAAAAATTAAGTTTTTCCTAAAGCAACATCAGAAGTTAAATGGAAGCCGAGAGGTTACACGTTTTACCTCACGTTCCAAGACCTTATCAGACAACCTCAGCAAACTGCGAGATGGCGGGAAAAGATCATTGTAACACGTCAAACATCCCTCTTTCCAAATTATCTAATTATTGAAAAGACACAAATTATGCAATTGTACTAAGAACTAGGGAAGCAACACAAATTTGTTTCCTCATTTACCTGCTCTCAACACCCAGAATATGAAGGTCATAATCAGAGGACAGGCATCTTTCAAATTAAATTGAAGATATCGGTTTCATTATTTTTTACAGAAAAGTTTAAGATAATCAGCTTTGTTTTTCAAAAAATGATTTTTTGTGAAAACAGAATAAATAAAAATCACCAACCTCAGGGTACCAACGTACAAATTATATTATTGGTGAAATGTAAAAGCTACATTGTCAGAAGATGTCATGAAATGGCCATTTGTTGGTTTTTACAAGTTTATTAAAAAAAAAAAAAAAAAGACTACCCAGTTCACTTCATGACAAAGAAAAGTGTCATTCGATGTTTCATTTTCTAACTGGAGAGAAGATAACTCAGAGAGAACTCTGTATGCATTACGGCCTAATTATGACAGCATCAGAAGGCAATTTTCCTTTTTTTTTTTTTTTACTGTGAACTGTCTGGCTTGAATGCTGACAACTGTATAATTTTAATTTGATCATGTTATTATTTTTTAAAAAAATTAAGCAAAAGATACTGAAATCCAGATTTACTAGATTTTCTAGAAGGAACCCTGTAAGGATCCAGAAATATTTAATAATATCATTTGTTTGAAAATTGGCAATTTCTTCTCTTACCAATTTCACTTTCTCAGGAAACAGATGTGATTTAACTTGAACTAAGGAAGGGGAAATGCTTAGCAGGGAATGTGTGAGCATCAGCTGTGCATTTGACTCCTAAACGCTTAAACTCATAGGCTTCTTACATACCTATTTATTAACTGATAGAACTTTAGACAAACATATACTGAAAACCCACCAATAATTAGAAGCCTCTAGAATGAGCTGTGAGGGCAAGAAATGAATTCTTAACATGTAATTATCAATGATTCACCATGGTAGGGAGCTAAATGAGAGACACTAAAATCAGCTTTGCACCATTAGAGACAGAATTCTTACGGAAGAAGACAACGTGGAAGATGATACCCTAGAATGCTCTTTTCAAATAAAGAGTTTCGTTTTGGGTAACTCTTTAACTTTCAAGGTTTTCTACAAGGTTAAAAGCTCATTATTTTAGATACTATGAATTCTGAACTCTAGATAATTAGGCCTGGTTTAAGTAGAAAGAGTATCTTTGCCTCCACAAGAAAACAAGCTTTTCTAGAATTTCAGTTTGCTATATGTAGATACTTACGATGTATCAATTATAAATGTTTCTTGCCATTTTTTAAAGCAGAGTCTCTGGGCAAACTCATGTTAGGCTAGTTTATAATACTACATCTTCTTAAAAATAACATATTCTTTTAAAATTACAGGTATGCCTCATTTACCCACATTCTGTTGGATCACCTTTTTTTGCAATGGGCACAAATATGGATGTCTTCCAGGCAGCTGGCCATGTAGCTGTCTTCCAGATTTCTTGGCACAGAACATTGAGTGTGTTCAGCATTGCATCCGTTTGTTGAAACATCTCAAATGGTATTCCATCAACTCCTGAAGCCTTGTTTTTCACCAATGCCTTCAGTGCAGCTTGGACTTCTTCCTGCAGTACCATCGGTTCTTAATTATATGCTACCTCCTGAAATGGTTTAACATCCACCATTTCTTTTTGGTACAGTGACTCTGTGTATTCCTCCCATCTTCTTTTGATGCTTTCTGCATAGTCAATTTTTTGTCCATAGAATCCTTCAATATTGCAACTACAGCCTTGAACTTTTCATTTCTTTCAGCTTGAGAAATGTCAAGCTTGTTCTTCCCTTTTGGTTTTCTAACTCTAAATCTCGGCACATTTCGTTATAATACTTTACTCTGTCTTTTCGAGCCACCCTTTGAAATCTTCTGTTCAGCTCTTTTACTTTACCGTTTCTTCTACTTGCTTTGGCTACTACTCTACTTTCAAGAACATACATTTTGGTCTTTTCTTTGTTCCTGTCTTTTTAATGACCTTTTGCTTTCTTTACGTATAATGTCCTTGATGTCATCCCACAACTCGTCTAGTCTTCACTCATTAGTGTTCCATGTATCAAATCCATTTTTTGAGATGGTCTCCAAATTCAGGTGGGATATACTCAAAGTACATTGGCTTGATGCATCTGAATTACGGTGTTGTCAAAGAATAGTGAATATATGATGGACTATCAAAAGAACAAACAATTCTGTCCTGGAAAAAGTACAACCAGAATACTCTTTAGAAAGGAGGATGATGAAACTTCGTCTTAGGTACTTTGAACGTGTTATCTGGGGGGCCAGTCCCAGAAAGACATCATGCTTGGTAAACTAGAGGGTCAGTGAAAAAGAGGAAGACCCTCAACGAGATGGACTGACACAGTGCCTACAACAATGGGCTCAAACACAGCAACAATTGTGAGGATGGTACAGGACTCAGCAGTGTTTCATTCTGTTGTTCATAGGGTTGCTATGAGTTGGAACTGACTCAAAGGCATATAACAACAACAACAACTCATTTACCCAGCACTGCTGAGAAACAGGCTGTTCTACTTCAAGTGGGTATCTCAAAGACAGAATTTCAGAAGCTGAAACACTTGTGGGAAGTTAGGATACAAAGGAGCTTGGAAAATTCAGTTGCTTTTCAAACTCTGTCAATAAAATCTTGAGTTTCATCTTAAAATTCATCTTGATCTTGCATTCTACTGAGGAATATTTGTGTTTGTTTTAACATAAAGATATGTTTTCTCTCCAAAATTTTTGAGTATGAATGAGAGACCAGAAAGGCGCCATGCGTTTACCCTGTGGTTTAACACATCTCTGGACCTCAGTCTACAGAGCTGGTACGATTTTTCATTTCTCCAGGAAACACACCCACAATGGCAAAAATGATTTGCCCAGAGCTTGTTAGAGAACCAGGACTGGAATTTAGGCTTCTTGGACAGCTAATAAAATGCTCTATGGTAAGACCATACTTATTTCCACCGTGGAGATGTTTTTACACTCCCTATTCAAGGTATTCAAGGTACTCTTGAAAGGGACCATTCACGTGAATCACATGGCCAAAAGGACCATCATTGGGTGGTTTCTACATGATTTGGGTCTTGTAACATTTGGTGCATTACAACTATGATAATGAAATGTGCCATGACCTGGAGTTAGAAAACCAAAGGGAAGAACACGCTTGACATTTCTCAAGCTGAAAGCACTTAAGAAAAAATTCAAGCCTCAACTTGCAATACTGAAGGATTCTATGGGCAAAAAATTGAACAACGCAGCAAGCATTAAAAGAAGATGGAAAGAATACAGTGTCACTGTACCAAAAAGAATTAGTCAACGTTCAACCTTCCAAGAGGCAGCATATGATCAAGAACCAACGGTATTGAAAGAAGTCCAAGCTGCGCTGAAGGCACTGGCAAAAAACAAGTTCCCAGGAATGTGACAAAATACCAACTGAGATATTTCAACAAATGGATGTTGTGGTGCAATTAATTACTTTTATGTGTGGCTATTCTAGCCATAGTCTTGTAACTCCCACCCAGGGACCGCGTGATAGGGTAATTGTGGCCTACCAAGAGGATTGGTTAGTTTTGTCTTAAAAGAGAGCCAATTCCAGAGCAGAGAGGAGGAGCCTACTACCACCAATGAAGGAGAGACCAGCAGGACAGACCTAGCAGCAGAGACAGCGTAGTGGCCTTCCCAGCCCACAGAGAAGGAAAACTGAGCACCTTTGGGCAGAGACTAAAGGCCAGGGAGAGGCATACCTTCGAGCAACACTGGGGAGGGGCTATCCTGACAGAAGAACTGTATCCTGAGTATTCTGAGCCTGAATTTTAACTGTTACTTCCCTAATATTTTAACCCTGTAATTGTGAGTATGGTCTATGAGTTCTATCTGGCCACTGCAACGAATTATTGAACCCAGTAGGAGTGCTGTGGGAGAGATAGCTAGTGTCAGAATTGGTAAAGATAGCAAGCAGAGAGGGGAGGCTCATCTGGCCTCCACCTCATGGGTGTCAGCCTTGCACTGTTGATCATGGTTCTCCTTTCCCCTTGTGGGGCTGGAGGAGGTCAGACACTGCCCCCATGCCATTTTGACAGACATAATGCTGGAACCGCTTGCTTATCTATGCCAAGAAATTTGGAAGACAGCTACCTGGCTAGCCAGCTGGAAGAGATCCACATACGTGGCCATTCCTAAGAAAGATGACCCAGCAGAATGTGGAAATTATGGAACAATATCATTAATATCATGCACAAGTAAAACTATGCTGAAGATAATTAAAAAATGGTTGCAGCAGCACATCAACAGGGAACTGCCAGGAATTCAAGCTGGATTCAGAAGAGGACGTGGAACAAACGATATCACTGCTGGTATCAGATGGGTCTTTACTAAAAAAGAATATCGGAGAGATATTTACCTGTGTTTTATCAACTATGCAAAGGCATTTGACTGCATGGATCATAACCAATTACGGATAATATTGCAAAGAATGGGAATTCCTGAACACTTATCTGTGCTCACGAGGAACCTATACATAAGCAGTTGTTGGAACAGAACAAGAGGATATTGCATGGTTTAAAATCAAGAAAGGTGTGTGTCAGGGTTGTATCCTTTCACCATACTTATTCAATCTGTATGTTGAGCAAATAATCCAAGAAGCTGGACTGTACAAAGAACATGGGACCAGGATTGGAGGAAGACTCATTTACAACCTGTGATACGCAGACGACATGACCTTGCTTGCTGAAAGTGAAGAGCCTTGAAGCACTTATTGATGAAGATCAAAGACCACAGCCTTCAGTATAGATTATACCTCAACATAAAGAAAACAAAAATCTGCACAACTGGACCAATATGCCACATCGTGATAAATGGAGAAAAGATTAAGGTTGTCAAAGATTCATTTTACTTGGAGCCACAGTGCATTGGACAAATATGCTACAAAAGACCTCTTTGAAGTGTGAAAAAGTAAAGTTGTCACTTTGAAGACTCTGGTGAGCCTGATCCAAGTCACAGTATTTTCAATTTTTTTTTTATTATGCATGCGAGAGCTAGACAATGAATAAGGAAGACAGAAGAAGAAAATGCCTTTGAATTATGGTATTGGTAAAAAATACTGAGTATACCGTGGACTGCCAGAAGAACAAACAAATCTGTCTTGGAAGAAGAATGCTCCTTAGAAGGCAGGATGACAAGACTTCATCTCAAGTACTTTGGACATATTATTAGAAGGGATCACTGGATGGCATCTAACAACAACAACATTTGTTGGAATGAAAGACCTTAGATGAACTAACAGGTCTTCATACTCAAAGCCAATTTAAAGTTGATACATAAGAATGCTCCAGGGACATCTAAACCAAAGTCTTGATGGAAGAAATTGAGAAGAACAGACACTCTGATTTTGGAAGTGCAATGGAAGCAGCAATAAGCAACAGTTCCCAACACAAAACTCAAATGGGAGAAGCAGAAAGCATCAAAGTGGTGGACGGAAGATTCCCCTTCTTGGAGCCTGGGTCAGATTTCTGGCTTGGGGAGCTTTCCCAAGATCAGAGACCTGTGCAAAGGACAGGGATCATCAGTGGCAGAACAAACACATGCCAACCACTGTCTTCCTGGGGAGCTTCCAATTCACTAACTGAGCACCTTCTATACAGAGCTAGCATTGAGAATCAAGGATGAGTATGTCACAGGATCAGCTCTCCAGGAGCCTAAACTCTGGTGGGAGCTACATACAGTGGTTTGACTGCTCTAATGGAAGGTATAGGGAACTAATGGCAACATTTAGGAAAAGATACTTTATCTAGTCTTGGAGGCCAGGGGAGCTTTCCTGGAGAAAAGAAGAGCAGCAATTTGTCAGAGGAAGGAGGGGCAAGAGATTGTGTGTGAGGAGAGGCATTCTAGCCTAGAGCATGTGCAAAGAGGAAGGGCAGAGCATGGTATGTTCTGAGAGCTGTAAACAGCTCCACGTGGCAGAGAAGGGAGGTGGGATGGGGGTGCGGGACTGGAAGAGGGGCCAGCAGAGGCATGAGAGAAGAGAAGCCAGGCCTGAAGGACCCCATGTGGTAGAATTTGCAAGGAAGTCTGGACTTTACCCTAGATGGTTTTAAGCAGCAGAGCGACCCTATTTAGATTTTGCCTCAGAGAGGTCAGCTGCATTAGACAAGAGAGATGCTGATTAAGTATGGTTCGGAACAGACGTTCTGAAAGAAATTTCTTTCACTTGATCTACTTTGATTTTTCTTTTTAGCTAGTCTTATACATTTAAAAAATTCTATTCTAGAAAGTGAAAGAAGAAGGGCCCAGCCATTTCATGTACACATAGCACACCCCCTGCCTACACTGGATACTTACGGGATCTTAAGTAGACGTCAAACAACCTTTCACTGCACAGACAGGATTTTTGGATCTGAGAGGCTTAACAATCTATTCTGATTCCAAGTGCTTTTTGTACTACATAATACTAACTCCTTTCAACATTTATCACATTTTAACCACTGAATGTAGAAATCTTTGAGAGAAATTATCATATATTTCTAAAAAAAAATTTTTTTTTAAACAAAGTTACTGACCACAATTTAACATTCATCTGGAAGACTCGGGAATCAACATTATAACGACTTATTACTACACTACTTTGAAAATTAACAGTAATGGTCTAATATCATCAACATTAAGTAGTCAGTGTTTCAATTTCTAAAGGCTGGTGGTCTTCCCAGAAAGGCCTGGTTATGTACTTCCGAAAAGCCAGCCACTGAAAACTCTGCGGAGCTCAGTTCCGCTCTCACACACGTTGTGGTAAGTTGGAACTGACTCCACCGCACGTGGTTTTTCATAACGTCCTCATGTTCTCTTTTTGTCTGAATTAGGAGCCAAATAAGGTCCACATACTGCAACTGATTAATCTATCTTAAATTAAAAAAAAAAAAAAATCAATAAATTCCCCTCCATCTCCCTCACTTACTCTTTTATTTCTTAAAATTTATTAGTTGAAGAAATTGGCCATTTGTCTTCTAGAGTTGCCTTGAGTGTGAATTTTGCTAACTAGAAACATGCTCTTGTCTTCTGAATTTCCTGTAAATTGGCTTGTCTAGAGGCTTGACCAGATTCTTTTTTTTTTGGGAGAGGGAAGCAAGAGTAACTCATAGGTGGGGTTGTGACCGTCCATCACGAGGCACACATTTGTCTTTTTTTGTGATATCTGCAGCCTTTGATGATAAATACTAGATCCGTTCACTCATTTGTTGTTGAAATGTGGGGACAGTCTACACTGAGGTTTTACAAAGTGAGGCCCTCAGGAGTAACTGAAGTTTATTCAGTTGTTTGTGCCCAAACCAAATGACCCTAGACTGCCAAGGCTTATTGAATTTGTATCTCTTACGGTAATAGTTTTTCTGCATCATCTCTGCCAGTAATCACTTACTGATATTTTCAGCATACACTTGACACTAATGGCTATTTTATCTTTTTGATTTATTGCTTCTAATCTGCTCTATCAATTGAGACCAGACAATTAAGCTTATTGTAATTATATAAATAAAATAATAGAGACTGTAGGGCTCTATTATCAGTTACGTGCCTAAGTTTTAGTACACGGACTTAGTGATTGATTTCCAAGTTCTTGCTTATGACATTACTATTCAAGGTTAACTCATCTCTGTCTCTGTAATTAGTCTAAATTAGTTGTTTTCCCTATATAGATTTTCCAGTCCCCAAGGAGGACTCCACATGATTTCAGGTCTCATCTCTGGATCAACTAGGAAGTAAAATCTAGGAGAGTAGGGATTTTTCTGTTTTGTTTCACTGTTGTATCCCCAGAGCCTAAAATGGTACTTGTATATATACAGTTAAGTGCTGGGTAAAGAATTGGTGAAAAATAAATGGACAACAATAACCTCTAAATTTGTCTTTCTGGCTTAAAGATACCCCTGTGTGACTGCTGACAGTGAATACACTTTCCTTTAACTCTATACAGTGTTACCTTAATGGGCTAGCATTCCAAAAGCCCCCCTTGCCTAGTTATGCTTACTGCTCAGCTACTAACCAAAAGGTTGGCAGTTTGAGTCTACCCAGAGGCACCTTCGAAGAAAGGCCTGACAGTCTACTTACTAAAGATCACATTTATTGAAAATCCTATGGAGCACAGTTCTGTTCTGACACATATGGGGTCGCTATGAGTCAGAATCACCTCAGTGGCAACTGGCTTGGTTTAGGGTCACACCAGGGACAGTTAAAAAGATGGGCTCTCAAGGCAACAGATTAAAAAAAAAAAAGACACAAAAATCAGGATTTTCGAGGAGAGAGGGGTTTCTAAGAATAAAATGGATATCGCCTCCTCATTAAACAAAGCACTGAAGGCCAACAGACTTTTCCTCTTTATCAGTCTGTTTAGATTTATTCCATCCAATTCAGTGGTCGCTGGCCACATGTTGCTACTGAGCAGTCAAGAGGTAGCTGGTATAACTAGGGAATAAATTTAATTTTAGTGAATTTAAATCCTGAAAACCAACATCTGATTCAGTTATTGTAAAACTTAAAAAAAATTACATTTGGAACAATTTTGGTATATGAATTTCTGTTTTCAACTGTAAATTTTTAAAAACCTAAATACAGGTCAAGTACTGCCAATGAAAATTTTCCATTCTAACTGAGATGTGCTGTTAAGTCTAAAATGCGCTCCAGAGTTCAAATAGTACAAAAAAAAAAAAAAATTAGAAATTTGCTGATTACATGTTGAAATGATAATATTTGCATATACTGAGTAAATGAAACTTACATACAGTCTTAAAATTAATTTTACCTATTTCTTTTTACTTTAAAAAAAATCTGGCCATTAGAATATTTTATTATTTACCATCCATCTATATTACATATGTGGCTTGCATTACACTTCTAGTGAACAATACCGATTTACACGTAAGCCTGAAAAGAAGATTCTCTCTTTAAAAGAAGCTGCGTAGCTTTCTACTTCCCACATTTCCTCGTGCCCACTCAAGAAGGGCTTAACTTTCTATAAAAAAAAAAAAAAAATACACAAAGCAGCATGAAATTCTTTGCATGACTCTAGTATGTAGCGTATTTCAGTTGCTCAGGGTATTTTCTAAATGCAAATGGTTACCCATTCCAATTACAGTCAAAGGTTCTGCACTGATTCTCAGCTTTCGAAGACTGAGTCCTTGAGAAGAAGCTTCAGATTTAGGTCTCCACTGTTGGAGTTTCCACCCCACAAGGCTAGGAAACTATAGACCTCCCTGGGCCTTGGGTTTTCACACAGGCTTAGTACCCAAGAAGTTCTGGAACGGCTCATACGTCAGAAGCAAGGGCTGCAAACACCCGCCCTTCACACAGCATGTGAGAGAGGCAGCACAGCAGGGCAGTTCAGAGACTGGGCTCTAGAATCAGACTTACTGAGCTCGAATCTAAACTCTGCCTTGTCTGAGCCAGCCCACCTCAGGCAAGTTACCTTGCCCCCTTGTGCTTAAATTTCCTCATCTGAAAACAGGGATAAAAACAGTACCTATCACACAGGTTTTTTAAAGATTAACTGAGGCAACATATGTAAAATACCCAGAATAGTGGTGCATATATAAAAGGAGTTCAACAAACGTTAACTCCTATGACACGTACAAGGACAGCGGCAGTTAGAGAAGGGGTCGAAGAAGTCCAACGTAACCATTTGTTTTGTTCCCTGAACTACACTTGCTTATTAACTTGCATTACCCCTAGAATTAGACAGCTGTGGGCCTCACGAACCAATATAAGTTTGCGTAGGTCACTCGCTGTGTAGGTGGCTATGTTACTTCAGTAACAACGATTCAAAGCTAACGAAGTCTAATCTTCAAAATTTTAGGGATGCAAAGATATGCTAAAAATTTCATTCTCTGAAAGGAGAGATTCATATTACAAGTATCTTAAAAATGCTAAAATATCTTCATATATTGTCTTGGCACTATGTCCCTATCAACCCAGTATCACGTCCTTATCCTCTTCAACACCTTGTAAAGGCCTCTGTAGATAGATACCTGAATTCTAATAATCATGAGTCAAGGTCAACAAGTGACACTGAAACAGCTTTACCATCAATGCTTAGTAAGGTATAAAATGCATCTAAGATTGCAGTAGCTTTGGGTCTTTCTAATAATAATTTTTTAAAATGAACCTCTCAACTATTTATTATGATCACTCTTCTCTGCTCTCACCATGCCAAAAGCAAAATATAATTAGCATTATGAGTAATTAGTTGGTGGGTAACCAGATGGTATGGATGAAGGGCATCACCTAAGGAGGAAGTGCAAATGGCAACAGCAGGTGTCTAACCAACATGTCTGAGGAATGTCAATGCCATCAGGTTATGTCATCATGTGAATTTGGCTATCTGCCTGCATAGTGCAAAGACAAAAATAAACAGTAACAGACGTCCCATTTCCAGTTGGGGAAGCAGAGCTGGATGGGGACCCTCTGTTGTAGCACCAATACCTGTAACAGACACTGTCCGTGCAGGGGTTGTGAACCCTGACAATGACGAAAACATGTTGAAAGTGGGAACGAATGTTTTTCGGGCTGAATGGCTGTGCTCCTGGTTCTTGGAAAACTATTGTTACGATATCATTTCCAATGTGCCGCTTGCGTAGGAGCTAAAAGAAAAAACAAATAAACAACATAAATGACTCTCTGCTCCCCCGCCTATTCCCTTACGTAACCGTATTTAAAATATTCATTACTAATTAGTGCACATCAGGGTAGGTAATCCATAGTTATTTTCAGTATTTTAGCCTCTCTTTTCATTTCTTCAAGGAAGAACATGAAAACGGATATTCTGCAATTTGCACAAAAGCAGAGCCCATTCACATGGATCTAACCAATACCTGGCGTATTACGCCAAGCTCCAGCATCTCCAGATCCTCAGTTTCTAGAACAACGCTTTGATTCATTTTCCTATAAGGAAGAAACTTACCATAGGGAAGATTTTTAGAGACGAGAACAGTCAAAGTAATTACAATGCAATTTATGTTCTGGATTACCTGGCTTCACTTAAAGGATATGCGGCTAAGGCAGTTTCTGATACACTTTTTGTGGCACAAGCTGGTAATGTAGAAATTAATAGCATTCTGCAATGTTTTAACAATTCAAAAGCAGGTTAAATTTCAAGTTTAAGTAGCTGCTTTAATTACAGTGAACACTCTTTAAGAAGACCACCTGCTGTTTCACATGAAATGGTGTTCTGGACTGAGGGCCTCGAAATTCAGGCACCCCAAATCCTCCGAGGCCAGTGCCTTTCAGGATGCATTTATTAGACAGTTTAATTCAAAAGCATACAGAAAAACTAACAAAACTTGTATTTCTCATATTATATGGACCCTTTTAAAAGAAGGAAAATAACTCAACGCAGCATATTTATATAAACTATCCACTAGAACTAAGCCCGCATGTTTATTTTTTTAGTTATCTGGTGACACCCTGGTGGCACAGTGGTTAAGAATTCAGGCTGCTAACCAAAAGGTCAGCAGTTCAAATCCACCAGCCATTCCTTGGAAACCCTATGGGGGCAGTTCTACTGTCCTATGGGGTCGCTATAAATTGGGATCGGCTTATTAGATTTGCTTTTGTTTGGTTTGGTGACATTAAGGCACACAAATTACATGCCAGTAAAACCAATGATCCAGTACTAGCTGCCAGCTGGGAGAAACAACAACCTTTTAGATTAGGGTTGAGAATTGGGAGTTACAGTGCTAGGGAAATGTCCTTTAAATTTAAGAATTTTTAAAGCATCCCAAATTATTTTCTAAAGTAGAAGTTTACTTTATTTCTAAACATGACATATAAGCAAATGTTACTGAAATAAAGGATATTCTGTATTGAATATTATACAGAATACAGCGATAATCAAAGATTATTAATCTAATCAGAATCTTAGACAAATATTCAGCATGTCTATCTACTAAGCCGTTCCTGCGGAAATTATCTGTCTTTTTCCTGCAATATGATCCTTTCTTCAAAATATGGCATAATGTGAAATATTAATATCTTAATAAGGGACTCTAAAATGAAATAATTTAGGTATTGTTCCATGTAAATGCGAACTCACTCTGCCTCATGTAAATCTACTTAGTTAGAAATACGGCAATTAATCTAAATCTCATTACTACATTTTTTCCCCCACAAATCTCCCCACTCTTCTGTGTGATCAATTAGAATAAGCCTTTATTTCCCCTTTAAAGATGACACATTAATGTTCCTAAAAATTTCTGTCTAGAGACTGGAGAAACCCTGAGAATACGGCCCCAGACACTCTTTCAGCTCAGTAATGAAGTCACTCTTGAGGTTCACCCTTTAGCCAAAGATTCGATGGCCCATAAAACAAAACGAGACTAAAGGGGCATACCAGACCAGGGGCAAGGACTAGAAAGCAAGATGGGACAGGAAAGCTGGTAATACAGAACTCAAGGTCGAGAAGGGAGAGTGTTCACATGTCATGGGGTTGTTAACCAATGTCATAAAACCATACGTGTACTAACTGTTTAATGAGAAACTAGTTTGCTCTGTAAACCTTCATCTAAAGTACAATTAAAAAAAAATTTCTGTCTACTGACTAGTCAGAATAAGAAGTCTATTATATTTTACTTAGCATGATATTTTTTACCCAGAGAAATCGAGAACTTGGAATTTGCGTTAAAAAAATCTTCAACAAAGTCCAGATCAGGAAGTTTATCTTAAAACAGGTTTTTTTTTTTTTTTTTTTTCAAATTTATAGCTGATTCATTGCTTTGCTTCCTATTTCTGATTACTCTGGTAAAAGTAATGAAAATAACCAAAGGCAAAATTTTGTTAGGTAGACCTGTGATTTAATCAAGCCCAAAGTGATGAAGTGCTAGATTAAATCAGTGTTTGGTTAACGTCTGCAGCTGGCCTGTGCTCTATTAGCACAACAACTGACAGTAACAAAATCTATACCCATTTTAAGGGCAGAAATAAAACCGGACTGGCTCATGTTTGTAAAAGCTATTGAAAGGAGGTTTTGTTAGCTCTCTGATTCTTCTAAATTTCAGTTTTGTATCATTTATCCTGAGATATTTTTAAAAAACTAGTAACTACCATACTCTATAAAACAATACTACCAGCTTCCATTTTGCTCTGTAACAATCCATCACTTCTTAGTTTCTGCATTTTACCATCTAATCACTTACTAAACCAAGAAAGCAAAACCAAAACACCCAAGCCAGCTGCCATGAGTCAATTTCAACTCATGGTGAACCCATGTGTTCCAGCATAGAATTGCACAACATAGGGTCTTCATGGCTGTCACCTTTAGAAAGCAGATCACCAGGTCTTTCTTCCAAAGCTCCTCTGGGTGGGTTCAAACAGCCAACATTTCAGTTAGTAGCCCAGTGCTTAACCATTTGCATCACCCAGAAACTCAACCACTAACTACATTTTAGTAATAGGCATTGTGCTTTCAGATCTTTCTAAAAGAAACTCTGTATACAATGTACACACACGCAATTGTTATTCATGTTCCTTGCTATATCCTGATGAACACATTAGGAAAGAACATTATTTTGAGATCCCAATGACATTTATTTTTATTTCTCTCCAAGTCAGCATACTGAACCTCCTTTAAAATCTGAAATGAAGCATCAGTACTTTCCTGCTTCTGTACACTGGCCTCTTGAGATGAAACTTCACCCACTCATATGTTCTTTGCAGCCCTGCAGAGTCATCTAATCACCATGATTTCAACTTGTTCTCTTCAGATTTCATGAAAACCTCAATCCCCGTGGGTGAAAAGCAAATGATTAATTCACAAAGCCATCCAGCTGGCTGTTAACCTAGAATTTGTGTCTCTTCATTTGTTTTCAGCTCGTTTGCTATTCCTTACTTCCACAAAGGACAAAGCTTCCTGCTGCTGCGACAGGTGCAACATTAGATTCTAGTTCAAGATTTTACAAACTTGCCACTTAGGCTTCTGAGGAAAATGAAAGGAGGGTGAAAACACAGAGAACACAAGTATCTCTCACCTGTTGCTTGTTGTTAGGTGTGTAGGGCAGCATGGTAGAAACATGGAACATGATTTCATAGTCTTTGTATGTCGTATACAGAGAATGAGTTCCAGTGGAGTCAGCTACAGTAAAAAATACATATATATAAAAATGATGAAGTAACTATATGATTTGCAAAAATAATTCATTTAAGAGGAAAACCTTAAAAAAAGGAAATGGCTTAGAATAAAAAGATCCTAGGTAAGAATACCGTAGAGGTGCTTTTAACCCTTTTTTGGTACCTGGTCCCTTTTAGCAGCACAGTGAAACTTATGGGCCCCTTCTCAGAATAATATTTACAAATGTGTAAAATAAAACACATTAAGATTTCAACAGAAATCAATTATATTGAAAAATGCCATTACCAGAAGTAAAAAACATAGATATATGCTATACTAGCACAAGATTTATAACAAGATTTAGCATCCGGTTTAATGACTTCTATAATTTTGAAGTAATGGTAAGCATAAGCAGTGTTTTCAGATATCTGTAACAACAGATAACATGACATAAAAATATCTGTGATTTCTATTGGTGACAAGACCACAAGTACAGCTTATTCTACTGTAGCTTACTGCCTACATTCATAATTGAAGCAAATGCTAAATTTCAATAAGGGGTCGGGGAAAATAGAGATCTAATTATTCCTTATCTAAGTACACAGACCCCTGAATTCCATCTACAGGTACCAAGTTAAGAAGCCCTTTTCTCTCAGACTAGAGGATCTTCAGAAGACACGGCCCCTGGACTCTCTCTTAACCAAGAACTAAAACCATCCCGGAAGCCAACTCTTCAGACAAAGATTAGACTGGACTACAAAACACAGACTAGGAGGCGGGGCCAAGATGGCAGACTAGGTGGACGCTACCGCGGATCCCTCTTACAACAAAGACTCGGAAAAACAAGTGAATCGATCACATACATAACAATCTACGAACCCTGAACAACAAACACAGACTTAGAGATGGAAAACGAACAAATACGGGCAGACAGTGACCGTTTCCAGAACTAGGAGCCAGCGTACCAGGCAGGTGAACTGCGGAGCCCGATCTGGGGCAGAGCCCAGGGGGGCAGACGGCACAGACAAGGGGCCCAGCCCTACCCCCCCAAACCCATCCCGGGAGGGAGTCCAGCTGGTTGGCGCAGGCGGCGTAGCGGCGCAGCCGGAGGGAGAAGCACCCGGGAGGCAGTGACTGATCTTGGAGCGGGGAGAGCAGCGTCCCAGCCGGGGAGCCGTCACGCTGGGATTTGGGCACACGCGGGCGGGGCGTGAGCGCGGGGTCCAATTATATTACCCTGAATAGACCCCAGAGGCGGGCCCACCCGTTCGTGTGGGCGATGCCCACCCAGTTCGCGCGAGCTGTGCGGCGCACCGGAGGGAGAAGAGCCTGGGAGGAAGTGACAGGTCTTGGAGCGGGGAAAGCAGCGTCCCAGCCGGGGAGCCGCCCCGCTGGGATTTGGGCAAGCGCGGGCGGGGCGTGAGCACAGGGTCCAATTATATTCTCCCGAATAGACCCCTGGGGCGGGCCCACCCAGTTCGCGCGAGCACTGCGGCGCACCGGAGGGAGAAGTCCCCGGAAGGAAGTGACAGGTCTCGGAGCGGGGAGAGAAGTGTCCCAGCCGGGGAGCCGTCCTGCCGAGATTTTGGCGGACGGGAGCGAAGCGTGAACGCGGGGATCAGCTCTATATTCTGTGGTGCTACACTCCTAGCTCTCTGATCCCTCCCACACCCTCCCCAGGCGGCTCCATTAACATCCGAATACCCTGAGCCAGAGGGAGAATACAGATAGGGATCTGACTGCATTTTTTTATAGCTGATTAGCTGGAAAATCTAGGTTCCCAGTGATGGCTCGGAGACAGCAGTCCATATCAAACCACATAAAGAAACAGACCATGACAGCTTCTCCAACCCCCCAAACAAAAGAATCAAAATCTTTCCCAAATGAAGATACAATCCTGGAATTATCAGATACAGAATATAAAAAACTAATTTACAGAATGCTTAAAGATATCACAAATGAAATTAGGATAACTACAGAAAAAGCCAAGGAACACACTGATAAAACTGTTGAAGAACTCAAAAAGATTATTCAAGAACATAGTGGAAAAATTAATAAGTTGCAAGAATCCATAGAGAGACAACATGTAGAAATCCCAAAGATTAACAATAAAATTACAGAATTAGACAACGCAATAGAAAGTCAGAGGAGCAGACTCGAGCAATTAGAATGCAGACTGGGACTTCTGAAGGACCAGGGAATCAACACCAACATAGCTGAAAAAAAATCAGATAAAAGAATTAAAAAAAATGAAGAAACCCTAAGAATCATGTGGGACTCTATCAAGAAGGATAACTTGCGAGTGATTAGAGTCCCAGAACAGGGAGGGGGGACAGAAAACACAGAGAAAATAGTTGAAGAACTCCTGACACAAAACTTCCCTGACATCATGAAAGACGAAAGGATATCTATCCAAGATGCTCATCGAACTCCATTTAAGATTGATCCAAAAAGAAAAACACCAAGACATATTATCATCAAACTTGCCAAAACCAAAGATAAACAGAAAATTTTAAAAGCAGCCAGGGAGAAAAGAAAGGTTTCCTTCAAGGGAGAATCAATAAGAATAAGTTCAGACTACTCAGCAGAAACCATGCAGGCAAGAAGGGAATGGGACGACGTATACAGAGCACTGAAGGAGAAAAACTGCCAACCAAGGATCATATATCCAGCAAAACTCTCTCTGAAATATGAAGGAGAAATTAAGATATTTACAGATAAACACAAGTTTAGAGAATTTGCAAAAACTAAACCAAGACTGCAAGAAATGCTAAAGGAGATTGTTTGGCCTGATGACCAATAATATCAGGTACCAGCACAATACAAGGTCACAAAACAGAACGTCCTGATATCAACGCAACTCAAATAGGGAAAGCACAAAAACAAACAAATTAAGATTAATTCTAAAAAATAAATAAACAAAATAATACACATAACAGGAACTCATGGAAATCAATAGATAAATGATCACAACAATCAAAAAGAGGGACTAAATACAGGAGGCATTGAACTGCCATATGGAGAGTGATACAAGGCGATATGGAACAATACAAGTTAGGTTTTTACTTAGAAAAATAGGGGTAAATAATAAGGTAACCACAAAAAGGAATATCAACTCCATAACTCAAGAAAAAAGCCAAGAAAAACGTAACGACTCAACAAACATAAAGTTAACCATTATGAAAATGAGGATCTCACAAGCTGCTAAGAAAAACGTCTCAGTACAAAAAAGTATGTGGAAAAATGAAATTGTCAACAACACACATAAAAAGGCATCAAAATGACAGCACTAAAAACTTATTTATCTATAATTACGCTGAATGTAAATGGACTAAATGCACCAATAAAGAGACAGAGAGTCACGGACTGGATAAAGAAACACGAGCCATCTATATGCTGCCTACAAGAGACACACCTTAGACTTAGAGACACAAACTAAAACTCAAAGGATGGAAAAAAAATATATCAAGCAAATAATAAGCAAAAAAGAAGAGGAGTAGCAATATTAATTTCTGACAAAATAGACTTTAGACTTAAATCCACCACAAAGGATAAAGAAGGACACTATATAATGATAAAAGGGACAATTGATCAGGAAGACATAACCATATTAAATATTTATGCACCCAATGACAGGGCTGCAAGATACATAAATCAAATTTTAACAGAATTGAAAAGTGAGATAGACACCTCCACATTTATAGCAGGAGACTTCAACACACCACTTTCGGAGAAGGACAGGACATACAGTAAGAAGCTCAACAGAGACACGGAAGACCTACTTACAACAATCAACCAACTTGACCTCATTGACTTATACAGAACTCTCCACCCAACTGCTGCAAAATATACTTTTTTTCTAGCGCACATGGAACATTCTCTAGAATAGACCACATATTAGGTCATAAAACAAACCTTTGCAGAATCCAAAACATCGAAACATTACAAAGCATCTTCTCAGACCACAAGGCAATGAAGCTAGAAATCAATAACAGAAAAACTAGGGAAAAGAAATCAAATACTTGGAAAATGAACAATACCCTCCTGAAAAAAGACTGGGTTATAGAAGACATCAAGGAGGAATAAGGAAATTCTTAGAAAGCAACGAGAATGAAAATACTTCCTATCAAAACCTCTGGGACACAGCAAAAGCAGTGCTCAGAGGCCAATTTATATCGATAAATGCACACATACAAAAAGAAGAAAGAGCCAAGAGCAGAGAACTGTCCCTACAACTTGAACAAATAGAAACTGAGCAACAAAAGAATGCATCAAGCACTAGAAGAAAACAAATAATAAAAATTAGAGCTGAACTCAATGAATTAGAGAACAGAAAAACAATTGAAAGAATTAACAAAGCCAAAAGCTGGTTCTTTGAAAAAATTAACAAAATTGATAAACCATTGGCTAGACTGACTAAAGAAATACAGGAAACAAATAACCCGAATAAGAAACGAGAAGGACCACATCACAACAGAACCAAATGAAATTAAAAGAATCATTTCAGATTATTATGAAAAATTGTACTCTAACAAATTTGAAAACCTAGAGGAAATGGATGAATTCCTGGAAAAACACTACCTACCTAAACTAACACATTCAGAAGTAGAAAAACTAAATAGACCCATAACAAAAAAAGAGATTGAAATGGTAATCAAAAAACTCCCAACAAAAAGAAGCCCTGGCCCGGACGGCTTCACTGCAGAGTTCTACCAAACTTTCAGAGAAGAGTTAACACCACTACTTCTGAAGGTATTCCAAAGCATACAAAATGACGGAATACTACCCAACTCATTCTATGAAGCCACCATCTCCCTGATACCAAAACCAGGTAAAGACATTACAAAAAAAGAAAATTATAGACCTATATCCCTCATGAACATTGATGCAAAAATCCTCAACAAAATTCTAGCCAATAGAATCCAACAACACATCAAAAAAATAATTCACCCTGATCAAGTGGGATTTATACCAGGTATGCAAGGCTGGTTTAATATCAGAAAAACCATTAATGTAATCCATCACATAAATAAAACAAAAGATAAAAACCACATGATCTTATCAATTGATGCAGAAAAGGCATTTGACAAAGTTCAACACCCATTTATGATAAAAACTCTTACCAAAATAGGAATTGAAGGAAAATTCCTCAACATAATAAAGGGCATCTATGCAAAGCCAACAGCCAATATCACTCTAAATGGAGAGAACTTGAAAGCATTTCCCTTGAGAACGGGAACCAGACGAGGATGCCCTTTATCACCGCTCTTATTCAACATCGTACTTAAAGTCCTAGCCAGGGCAATTAGGCTAGACAAAGAAATAAAGGGTATCCAGATTGGCAAGGAGGAAGTAAAGTTATCACTATTTGCAGATGACATGATCGTATACATGGAAAACCCTAAGGAATCCTCCAGAAAACTACTGAAACTAATAGAAGAGTTTGGAAGAGTCTCAGGTTATAAAATAAACATACAAAAATCACTTGGATTCCTCTACATCAACAAAAAGAACACCGAAGAGGAAATAACCAAATCAATACCATTCACAGTAGCCCCCAAGAAGATAAAATACTTAGGAATAAATCTTACCAAGGATGTAAAAGACCTATACAAAGAAAACTATAAAACTCTGCTACAAGAAATTCAAAAGGACATACTTAAGTGGAAAAACATACCCTGCTCATGGACAGGAAGACTTAACATAGTAAAAACGTCTATTCTACCAAAAGCCATCTATACATATAACGCACTTCCAATCCAAATACCAATGTCATATTTTAAGGGGATAGAGAAACAAATCACTAATTTCATATGGAAGGGAAAGAACCCCCGGATAAGCAAAGCACTACTGAAAAAGAAGAAGAAAGTGGGAGGCCTCACTCTACCTGATTTCAGGACCTATTATACAGCTACAGTAGTCAAAACAGCCTGGTACTGGTACAACAACAGACACATAGACCAGTGGAACAGAACTGAGAACCCAGATATAAATCCATCCACGTATGAGCAGCTGATATTTGACAAAGGACCAGTGTCAGTTAATTGGGGAAATGATAGTCTTTTTAACAAATGGTGCTGGCATTACTGGATATCCATTTGCAAAAGAATGAAACAGGACCCATACCTCACACCATGCACAAAAACTAACTCCAAGTGGATCAAAGACCTAAACATAAAGACTAAAACGATAAAGATCATGGAAGAAAAAATTGGGACAACCCTAGGAGCCCTAATACAGGGCATAAACAGAATACAAAACATTACCAAAAATGATGAAGAGAAACCAGATAACTGGGAGCTCCTAAAAATCAAACACCTATGCTCATCTAAAGACTTCACCAAAAGAGTAAAAAGACCACCTACAGACTGGGAAAGAATTTTCAGCTATGACATCTCCGACCAGCGCCTGATCTCTAAAATCTACATGATTCTGTCAAAACTCAACCACAAAAAGACAAACAACCCAATCAAGAAGTGGGCAAAGGATATGAACACACATTTCACTAAAGAAGATATTCACGCAGCCAACAGATACATGAGAAAATGCTCACGATCATTAGCCATTAGAGAAATGCAAATTAAAACTACAATGAGATTCCATCTCACACCAACTAGACTGGCATTAATCCAAAAAACACAAAATAATAAATGTTGGAGAGGCTGTGGAGAGACTGGAACTCTCATACACTGCTGGTGGGATTGTAAAATGGTACAACCACTTTGGAGATCTATCTGGCATTATCTTAAACAGTTAGAAATAGAACTACCATACAACCCAGAAATCCCACTCCTCGGAATATACCCTAGAGATTCAAGAGCCTTCACACAAACAGATATATGCACACCCATGTTTATTGCAGCTCTGTTTACAATAGCAAAAAGCTGGAAGCAACCAAGATGTCCGTCAACGGATGAATGGGGAAATAAATTGTGGTATATTCACACAATGGAATACTACGCATCGATAAAGAACAGTGACGAATCTCTGAAACATTTCATAACATGGAGGAATCTGGAAGGCATTATGCTGAGCGAAATGAGTCAGAGGCAAAAGGACAAATATTGTATAAGACCACTATTATAAGATTTTGAGAAATAGAAAAAACGGAGAAGAACACATACTTTTGTGGTTACAAAGGGGGGAGGGAGGGAGGGAGGGAGAGGGCTTTTTATTGATCAATCTGTAGATAAGAACTGCTTTGGGTGAAGGGAAAGACAACACTCAATACAAGGAAGGTCAGCCTAATTGGACTGGACTAAAAGCAAAGAGGTATCCGGGATAAAATGAAAGCTTCAAAGGTCAGCGGAGCAGGGGCTGGGGTCTGGGGAACTTGGTTTGAGGGGACTTCAAAGTCAGTGGGCAAAATAATTCTATTATGAAAACATTCTGCATCCCACTTTGAATTGTGGCGCCTGGGGTCCTAAATGCCAACAAGCGGCCATCTAAGATACATCAATTGGTCTCAACCCACCTGGAGCAAAGGCAAAGGAAGAACACCAAGGTCACATGACAACTAAGAACCCAAGAGACAGAAAGGGCCACATGAACCAGAGACCTACATTATCCTGAGACCAGAAGAACGAGTTGGTGCCCGGCCACAATCGATGTCTGCCCTGTCAGGGAGCACAACAGACAACTCCTGAGGGAGCAGGAGAACAATGGGATACAGACCCCAAATTCTCATAAAAAGACCATACCTAATGGTATGACTGCGACTAGAGGAATCCCAGAGACAACGCTCCCCAGACCTTCTGATGGCACAGGACAGGAACCATCCCCGAAGACAACTCATCAGGCATGAAAAGGACTGGTCAGTGGGGGGAAGAGAGATGCTGATGAAGAGTGAGCTAATTAAATCAGGTGGACACTGGAGAGTGTGTTGGCAACTCTTGACTGGAGGGGGGATGGGAAGATAGAGAGAGAGGGAAGATGGCAAAATTGGCACGAAACGAGAGACTGAAAGGGCTGACTCAATAGGGGGAGAGCAAGTGGGAGAAGGGAGTAAGATGTATGTAAACCTACATGTGACAGACTGATTGGAATGGTAAATGTTCACTTGAAGCTAAATAAAAATTAATTAAAAAAAAAAAAAAAAACATAGACTAATACTCGTGAAGAATGTGCTGCTTAGTTCAAGTAGATACATGAGACTAAATGGGCAGCTCCTGTCCGGAGCCGAAATCAGAAGGCAGAAAGGGACAGGAGCTGCTTGAGTGGACACAGGAAATCCGGGGTGGAAAGGAGAAGCGTGCTGTCACACTGTAGGGATAGCAACTAGGGTCATGTAACGATACGCGTATAAATTTTTGTATGAGAAATTAACTTGAGCTATAAAGTTTCATCTAAAGCAAAACAAACAAACAAAACACCCTTTTCTAATACTTGTGATTCAAACAAGAGAACTGTTTTGTTCTTAACAAATAGGTGGTAACTTAAGATGGTAACACTGAAGAACAAAGTACTACAGCAAACGTACAACCATTTTAAGACGTGGGTGTATCCTGTTCTCACCATTCTTAAGGGAAAAAACCAACCTCTACTCCCTTAATCATTAATAAAATTTCAGAATCAATGTAACCAAAATATCAGGAAACCAGAGAGTTATAAAGTACCCAACTGACAGGGAAGTATCTGGATTTACAAGCTGCAAAGTGAATGGAGGTGCACTCCTTCTGGGTAAACTCAAGCTCCGTCAACCACGTTTTTTTAGGACTCAAACACTTTACTGGATTTTAGAGAATGAGGCTGCAGGACAGAACCAGCAGCACCGAAAAGCAGTTGTCGAAACTCAGCATGCACAGCATCGCTTGGGGGAGCTAGCTTAACAGGCAGATTCCCACCCCCAGAAATGCTGCTGAGGCGGAACTGGGCTGGGCCTGGGAATCTATTTTTAATAAATGCCCTCAGATGACTTGATACAGCAGCTCTACTGCCTTTGGGTACTGCTCCAAGAATAAGCACAATTGTGACTTGCAGAGAGATTTATAAAGATGCTCTAGAGCCCTCAGTTTCAACCTTGAGCTTGTTAGAGGATCTCAATTTTTGAGGCAGACATAAATGCAAAAGTTTTAAAGTAAGCTAAAAATAGAAGAATATATTCATTAATTTTTAAAAATTACAAAAATATGTACCAACATGTAACTCCCCAAGAAAAACATCTTCTAAATGTTAATGACCACCACCACCACAGAAAAGCAACATATTACTATATCAAGTACCTATTAATGGAATAATTTAAGTCTTGAGTATGGAGAACTTAACCTATTGTTAAGGACCCTTGCTATAAATATCTGTAGAATTGATTAGTACATTTTTTAAAACTTAAAGTGAATGTGTCAGCTTTGACATGTACTTAAAAGTCAATCTGAGGCAAAGTTAATGAACTAGAAAAAAAAGACTGTCATCCGTGTTCATTTATTACATTTTTCTTTACATGTCTGTCTAATTCAAAAAGGACTACTGACAGAGAGGCAAACAGATGTGGAAGACAACCCTGGAGATAATTTGTTTTTCCACTTCTAGCCATTTCTGTTTCCTCTGCATTCCTCATTTTTTAAAAAATGTATGCTACTTGCCCAACCTTTTTCTGGGGACCTTTGAAAGCCCCAGAGCTTTGCTGATAATTTTAAACACTCTGAAAAGAGTTTCAATCATTTTAGAGTTGAAACTAGGGCCAAAACAACGACAAGTTCTATGAAACATTAAATTAGAAAATTATACCCATTCTAAAGAAACGTATCATCTGTGGTAAGTGAACGTTCTGTGGTTTTTCGTTTTGTTTAAATCACTTTCCAAAGCCTGATGGCAGTAACAGCAATACATACAAAACGATTCCTAGGAGTTACAATAGTTTTCCTCTCTCAAAAATGCCAAACATTCATAGTCACTAAAGTCATTCAAACGGATTTCAATCTTATTTTGAACAAGCCATACTATTTGAAAGACAATGGATGCATTTTCAAAATGCAAAGTTTAATAAAAAGACAATCATGAAGAACTGGAAGCTATTCACAGCTATTTTAGAAGGCAAAATGGATCAAGTTCTCAGAACACAGCTTTTCTGCACTTGACACAGGGACTCTGTTGCATAAAAGGTTTCGGGGTCATTAAAAATACAGTAATAAGACCATCGAATGCTTAAGTCTTCAGGAAATATAGCAAACATTCTTTTTCCATCCTTCCTAGTAAGGTTTAAGGAGCCCTGGTGGCACAGTGGTTAAAGCGCTTGGCTGCTAACTGAAAGGGTCTCTCTGTTTGAACCCACCAGCAGCTCCTCGGGTCAAAGATGTGGCAGTCTGCATCCATAATAATTACGGAAACCGTTAGGAACCCTATAGGGCAGTTCTACTCTGTCCTATAGGGTCACTATGAGTCAGAATCAACTCAATGGCAATGAGTCTGGCTTTGGTTTGAGTCAGGTTTCATTACTATATTATGTACCTAGTAGCCCTGGTGGTACAGTGGTTAAACTGCTTAGCTAACCAAAAGGCTGGTGGTTAGAACTCACCAGTGGCTCCACGGGAGAAAGATGTGGCAGTCTGTTTCTGTAAATATTACAGCCTTGGAAACCCTATGGGGCCGCTCTACTGTCCTATAGGGTCATTATGAGTCAGCAAAGGGCACTGATTATATAAACAGTAATTGCAGCAGTTTGCAATTTCTTCTCCTTTTCTCGGGCTGAAGAGAATAGATATTGAGCAATTTCTAAAGTGAATATATACTCGTAGGGCAGACATGGAAAGATGATGCTAGTTCATATTTGTAATGAGCTTTAAAACTTAAAAAGTAACTTCAGATGTAATATGGGTCTTCCTGATTATCATTACCAGTACATGGCATATATCTCCACTAATAAGGTCAGTACTCTCCGTTAAGGCATAGAAAGTAGAATTTCTAATATGCAAAGACGACACTGAATATTTGAGGGATAAGAATACTCTTCCGTTGCTTTGAAAAAGTACCAAACCAAACCAAATTCATTGCTGCTGAGTGGATTCCGACTCACAGCGACCCTACAGGACAGGGTAGAATGGCCCCACAGAGTTTCCAAGGAGCACCTGGCAGATTCGAACTGCTGACATTTTGGTTAGCAGCTGTAGATCTTAACCACTGTGCCACCAGGGTTTCCTGAAAAGGTACAGGTAAGTGATAATATCCTATATTAAACATTTCTATTTGAAGATAACACAAACAGGTTAATAAGCTTATACAAGCTGTTTCAAATATGGTCAAAGCCATAATCATCCTTCACTTGTTGTCTGGCTGAAATCTTGCTTTTAAGTAGTTTACACCTGGGGTGATAACAGGGTGTGAGTGTGTGTGTGTGTGTGTGTGTGTGTGAGTGATGTGGATCTGAATCAGGAAAAAGTAAATGGACTTCTATATAGCTATTTCCTGGTTACAAAGGATTCGTTTTAAAAAGCTAGATGAAAGAAAATCTGCCTATGCGATTTGACTTTTGGGAAGTTCCTAGTTTTTAATATTTATAAACACAAAGAGAAAGATAATTTCATTAACTAAATGCACAGAGATTAAACTCTAAGACAACTTAAATTCAGTTTATAAATGTCTTCCCATTATAGAACACATCAAATGCCAGGCAAAATCACAGGTATGTTCTGGGTCTTATCACTATTCGTAGTTTGAAAAAATTTAACAGTCACCTGGTTACCGGGAACCATCCATTTAAGCCCCGCTGGTGGAATTAAGAAGCCCTAGTGGCACAATGCTTATATGCTTGGCTGTTAAATGAAAGGTTGGCAGTTTGAGTCCACAGCCAATCGTGAGAGAAAAGACAAGCCGATCTACTCACACAAAGATTTACAGCCTAGAAAACCCTTTGGGGCAGTTCTACTCTGTCCTATAGGATCAACTGGACGGCACCTAACAACAAGACAACATGCTGGGGTCTGATACAGAAGGATCACCCATCTAAGCAACCCTGCTTCAGGGCCCAGAGATGCAGAGGCCAGTGCTCAGAGGCACAGACAGGCATAGGTATTCACATCTGGAACCCTGACACGCATTCAACACAAAGCACGCTTCTGTCCTTGTGGTACTAACTACTTTACTCGTGAACTAATAAGGTATTTGGAGAAGAATAGTTGCCTGAGTGGAAAATTCTACCTGTTCCGGCATCTATGATATTTACTAACATTTTTTCAGTATACCTTTAGCCATGATCAGGAGATGGGTTACTTTATTTCACTACGGATAAGGTTAAATAGGGGGCTAATTTTTTTTTTTATGGTATTACTCGTTGCCACAACAGGCAAATGCATACTGTGTCAGTTCAAGAAATGTGTGAGTGTCCATGTGTATGCACCTGGGGCTACAGGCTTCTCAAAATCACTAATATAAGAGAAAAAGACAGAGATGGAGCAAGAGTAGTACTGAGATGTCAGCCACTACTACCTCCTACCTTCTTCTCACTTTGCAAGGCACTTGCAAATTACCTGTATTCCCAACTTGGAAGTAAGAATATCTGAATTTGAGTACCAGTAGGATCATTTGCTAAATTACCACAAACAAGTCACTTCATTTTGCTAATTCTCTATATTATTGCGGTTATGAGGATGAAGTGAAACCATGTATATGAAAGTAAAAGTCCATAAAAGATACTTAATAAATGAGTTGGTTAGAATTTAAAATTTTGTGGACTCTAGGCAAAAAGTGTACTGTTCTCTTAAACAGGGTCTTTTATATACTTTCTTTGCCAACTGTATCTCAGGAACACTCAAAAGGTAAAACCTTCCACTATAACACAGTTCAAAGTTAAGAAAGTAAAAATAGTCTCTAGAACTCCATTTCTTCATTCTCAGTCTCTAGAACTCCAAACTGCCCCTTGCGTATGCAAAGCATTCGAACAACGCTAGCTTTATTTATCCCTTCTCCTAACAAAGTTTAAACATTCCAAATAGAGAAAGATTTATTTTCTTTGTGGAAAGTCTTACATCTCTTCTAAGACTCTAAATCTCAACTGCTTTTACAGCACTAATGAAAAACGAGGGAAGCAACAAACATTCACTAATATTACAAGTTAATGAAGGCAGGGCTTTGAGGGACTGCTTCACAAAGAGCCTCTAAGTCTCCTATGTGCTGACTTGACAAACAAGTCTTAGTCAGGAAATAATTTCCCGAATAATAATTCATGTGCATAGCCTAAGATGAGGGTGGTCTCTAGCTTTCAAATAACAAACTGCTGGGTGGGAACTTTATTTCTGTGTTTACTGTAGTGTGAGGGGATGGTAATTATCTTGAGGTTGTGCCATCCAAATACAGAAGAAAAAAAAAATCCACCACTGAAAATTTCTTCATGACAGAATTGTTCCAACCCAAGGCACATTTGCAGTTTGTTTGCTAGAGGTTTCTGAGATGGGAAAATGGACTTTTTCAGTAAATTGGGAAAAAGGAGAAATAGTTCCATAGTTCCATCAATCCTTACTTCCCTGAGCCATTTCCTCCTTTACTGAAGTACTAAGATTCTGAATATAATTGTAACACATGACAGCAGAACTGTCTCATGAGATGATCTGGATATTTTTATCCCAAGGGATTGAGAGAGGGGAAGGTATGGCTCAAAGGTGAGGCCTGGGGCTCCACTGTGCATTTATGCTTTCTCTGAACACTTGATTAACCATACCACTGAAATCTGTTCTACTTCCCTACTGTTTACTAACTGTATAATCTTGGGCATGTTAATTAATCTAAAAGAGGCAATTCTGTAAAATAGGGATAATTGGTATCTAGAAGGGTTTGTGGATATTACATGAGATGTCATATATGAAAATCACCTAGGACTTCTACTTCCAGCCACGACAGAATACTTGATACAGGACTTGCCCTTCTATGATAACTAGAAAACCTGACAAAATATCTAAAACAACTGTGTTCAGATACTTTATATAACACAGTCTATATTACAGATAGCATATGACAGCGATCTCTGAGAAAAAGAACTCAAACAAGGTAAGCCACATGATCATGAGTGCTTTCCGCCTGGATGCACTTTTGGGACAATGGCACAGGAAAGAGGAAGCCAGCATAGTCGTCTCACCAAGGAAGACAGGAGGTCAGGAAGGCTGAAGTAACTGATATTTGCTGCACAGAGTACCAAAGAAGAGAAAACTACAGAGCAAAAGAGATTCAGAAACATGGACTGAGGTCCCTTTGAGTCCTGGGCTAAATACTAAGCCATATGCACTTAGAGTGAGATTTCAAAAGCTGAGCCAAGAAAAGCTTTTAGGGAAAGAACGATTAGCAGGGAATTGTAAGCTAAAACAATTTTCACAGCTCACAGAGGGTTAGAAGACATTTGAAACCATCCAGAGCAGAGAAACCTTATTGAATATGCAGGTATTCACATGCAAAAAAAAGTCGTGTCTTTGTAGCAGCACTGAATTACCAAGAGAGTAAAGGCTATTCTAGGTACACCTTAATAAAGCTTACAAAATGAGACTCAGAAGAATCAAGCTGTTCTGTACATAATTTGACTGCCTGCCCAAACAGAACTCAACACTCTTTAAGGAAGGTAACAAAATCCAGACACTCAACAATGAAACATTTGCAATGTCCGATATCCAATCAAAAATAATCAGACATGTGAGGAAGCAGTAAAATGTAATTCAAAAACAGAAGATAATCAGTTAAAAGGAGACCCAAATGACAGAGATGATGCAATTAGCAGATGGGGGACTTTTAAAAAAGGTATTATTAAATATGTTCAAGAATTTAAAGGACAATATGAACCTAATGAGGAGGGAACGGAAGATAAAAGAAAAAGAGAACCAAATGCAACTTCTGGGTCTGAAAATTACAATATCTGATGTAAAAGTTTTATTGGATTGGATTAACAGCTGATTAAGACACTATGGAAGAAAAAAACAAAAACAAAAGACTCGCAGTGAACTTAAGACATTAATAGAAATTATCTAAACTGAAGCATAGAGTAAAAGATAGCTGAAAATAAACGGACAGAACCCCATTAATCTCAGATATATGAGTGTAATTGGAGACTCAGAAGGAAATGGGGAAGGGGTCAGAAAAAATAAGGACAGATACAAAGGCAAAAAATATTTTAATTTGATGAAAATTACAAATCAGCAGATCTAAGTAACATTTACAGTGGCACATTCAGAGGGAATGACCCTTTGGGAACACTTGTTCTGGAAAGCGTTTTCTTTTTTTTTAAGGATTATACTGAAAAAAGTGTTTCTTGACACGAGAAATCAAGTTAGATGAAATGTGATGCAATTATCTCAGTACACAGCCAAAATTCATTTCTGGGTGTCCCATGGCCAATAGGAGGCTGCTGAGTATGTGAAGAGGATGCTCCTTACCTACTTCTGTGGTCTGTCACGGTTTAATACCTGTTGAGATGACAAGGCTAATGATTCCTCTAACCTATGAGGTAAGAGAGATAGTGCTGCATACTGCTTTCCTCAGGGCTTTGGAATAGAAACACTTTCTACTTTTCATTCACTTAAGGAAACTTGACACTCTGAAAGGACAGAGAAGATACTGTGAATCCTGAGAAGACAAGCCGTAAAAGGTTTCAAAGAGCCTTAAAGAAGAGTAGTTCAGTAAAAACGAGCCCTTTCTGCTGAATGTATTGCATAATTTTGAAACTGCAGTTAGAGGCAGTTTGCTAATCCAGGCTCATCCCCCTGTAGCCTTTGCAGTTGTTGGGATAATGGGGCAAAATGTGCACAGAAGTGCTTATTCTGCTTATTCCACTGCCTTACTTGATGCTGCACTGGTTAACTACGGCTTTGCTAAACATTTCTCACATTGTGCTTTATCATCAAGTGGTGGCTGTGAATGTGTAAAAACACAAATAATATAAAACCATACGGACTCCCAATCTGACCATTCATTATAGAATCGAGGTGCTTATTACATTCTCTTTCCAGATCCTTTAATAGTCCTTTGTGGTGATAACAACCTATAAAACGCAACAAATTGGACACCATGAGTGAAAGGCACGGGGGGAATATCAGAACATCTGGGGGAAAAAGAGAGTTTAAGGGCATATTGAGAATTAACATTCACTTTGGTTGCAAGCAGAATGTAGAATGTTAAAATAATATTTAAGATGTTACGCTATTTATGGGTTTTAATAGTCTCTCTTGCATGTTGTTTCCAAGTTGGCAACGGCAAAACCATGGCAACAGGAAATTCTTCCCTGCAGTGGAGTTTATGAATGTTTTTCTGTTTTCATGACTCAATTCCTTATTTAATTTCCTGTACAGAAAATCAGAGATTACTATAGGCTGTAATACAGATTGCTAATCCAAAGACCTTCTCAAAAACAAAAGATACAAAACAAAGAAGCAGGTCACAGGTGTCTATGGGTGGATTCTGAGATCAAAACTTGCCTCTGTATAGACACACCGCAGGAGTCAACATACTCTAATCAAAATAGATACTTGAGTATTTAACTATTTTCTTCATGACCTGGGGAATGGAGGGGATAACCCTGTATGTCCATGCTCCACAACTAAGCAGACTGCTTCATTAGTGTGCTTTTAATCAACACATTTTACGAACTAAACTAATATTTTAGCTTAAAATGACTATTTTCTTAGAGATTAAGGGTAAACTGGACAAAGACAGAGAGTAAACAAAATCCCCTAATATTAAAAGAACACAAAAATGACAAAGGCTGACTATATAGATAAGCATGAGGATTATGAAATGTATTAGCAAAAGTCAAAAATTTTAGAGCTTATGAGCAGGTAGTTACAAGTTTCTGGAGTCTCCCATCACCCCAACATTCATCTAAGTATAATGAAATTTAGACTTTTTATCTCTAGGTGCAATTCTGCATGATTTGACTTCAAGGCTCTATTCCGGTCACACCTCTGACAACATTAATCCTAGCAACTTTGATTACGATCTTCAGTTGTTCTCGGGCCACATTCTCCCTCTCTGGCTTCCTCTCCCCAGTGACCAGCATTTTTCGGTAATAAATGACAATGTGGTTTTACAGGTAATTTAGCAGAGGCACATCACACAGTAGAAGGAAAATAAGCCTAAAGGAGGGTATCCATATTTCTTACTTTTGGTGTCAAGCTGTGCACGGTACTTCTCAAATCCCTTGAGCCGAACTCGTTCTCCCAACAGCTGAAGGAATTCCTCAAAGGCTGGGCTGGCTGATTCATTGTTGTACATCTCTTCTTCTGTGCTCTGTCCAGCTTTGCAGTACATGATGCCTACTTTCTGCTGATAGTTCAGCTGTGAAACAGACAATGCAAGGCATGTAAATATAGGCAGATCCACTTGACACTGCTTAAAAGCTACTAAGTCCTGTAAGGCACACACCCAACAGATACCTAACTATAGGTACATCTTTCTTCTCTTGAAATTCTTGTTTTAATCTTTTGTCACTCATCCAAAAAAGACAATGGAGCAAATATCTATATCTTCATGAATAAAAAGAAAAGTCCCCCCCGCCCCAAAAAATTAATTAAAATTGCCTGAATGTTAGAATACATGTTGATGCTTTAGGCAAATTCTCTTAATTGATTACAAAGTCCAAAATGAGGCTCTACAAAACAGTCTCACAACAAAGGCAATTCTTTTTCAGTGACCTTCCCCTTTCAAAAAAGAGGGGTCTTTACGAATTTAAAAGCAGATGTCCACTTTGCAAAAAACTTTAAATTGTTTTACACCAGAAAGGCCATTAACATCTTTGCAAATTTTTTTTGAAAAACTGGAAAAGACTTATCTACCAATGCCAGTCTTCCAATATACTAAATTATAAATTTTGATTATATGTTTGTTAGAGCACCAGCATCATCAAAAATGTAGTTATAAAAACTTCTTCAAAGAGCATTTCCCTCAAGTGAAGTGTGTGGATAAAAAAAAAAAAAATAGGTACTTTAAATAGGGCTTTGCAATGGCATATCATCTAGTTACAGATATCCTCTCTCCATACAGTTAAAAAGAGGCATCCAGGTGATCTAAATATAATACAACATTAATGAAAACATTTATTCATCATCAAAAAGCCTCATGTTCCTGCCAACAAATTTTAAGAGGGTACGTACTAGTCTTTTAACAAGACATGAGTTTCCAATACAAAAATTTAAACTTTTAATTCTTCAGTAAAATCAGTGTAATCAATACCACAAAATCATATCTGCAGAGGCGGAGCCAAGATGGTGGACTAGGCAGACGCTACCTCGGATCCCTCTTACAACAAAGACACGGAAAAACAAGTGAATCGATCACATACATAACAATCTACGAACCCTGAACAACAAACACAGATTTAGAGACGGAGAACGAACTAATACGGGGAAGCAGCGATTGTTTCCAGAGCCTGGAGCCAGCGTACCAGTCAGGTACGGGACAAGCACAGAGAGCGGCTCCACCCCCTGAACTAACCCCGGGAGGGGGACCAGCCAGTTCCGCGGGCGGCGAGGGACGCAGCCGGTAGAAGAAGTCCCCGGGAGGCAGTGACTGGTCTTGGAACGGGGACAGCAGCATCCCAGCTGGGGAACCGTCCTGCCGGGATTTGGACTGGACGCAGGTATGGCATAAACACGGAGAGCTGCTCCACCCCCCTGAACTAACCCCGGGAAGGGGCTCAGCCGGGTCGCGCAGGCGGCGTGGGACGCAGCCGATACGAGAAGTCCCCGGGAGGCAGCGACTGGTATTGGAGCGGGGAGAACAGCGTCCCAGCTGGGACACTCGGTCACGGCACAAGCACGGGGAGCTGCTCCACCCATCTGAACTAACCCCGGGAGGGGGCACAACTGGTACGTGGAGGCGGCACGGCCACGCGGCTGGAGGGACAAGAAGTCCCTGGGAGGCAGCGACTGATTTTGGAGTCGAGAGTGCACCGTCCCAGTAGGGGAGCCTTGACGCTGGGCGTGGGGCTGGAAGCGGAGGATCTGACCGTGACTCCAGCGGGCCAGACCCCCCAGGGGCAATCTCCACACAGCCAGCACACATAGGCGAGGCGCCCGCGGGAATCTCAGATATAATAGTCATTCCAAGCAAGACAAGCAACTCTGGCTATATTCTGAGGTGCTACTCTCCTATCTCTCTGTTCCCTCCCCCACCCTCCCCAGGAGGCTTCATTAACATCCGAATACCCTGAGCCAGAGGGAGAACTCTGATAGGGATCGGACTGCATTTTTTTTTTGAGCGGATTTTCTGGAAAAACTAGTTTCCCAGTGATGGCTCGGAGACAACAATCCATATCAAACCACTTAAAGAAGCAGACCATGACAGCTTCTCCAACCCCCCAAACAAAAGAATCAAAATCTTTCCCAAATGAAGATACAATCCTGGAATTATCAGATACAGAATATAAAAAACTAATTTACAGAATGCTTAAAGATATCACAAAAGAAATTAGGATAACTGCAGAAAAAGCCAAGGAACACACTGATAAAACTGTTGAAGAACTCAAAAAGATTATTCAAGAACATAGTGGAAAAATTATTAAGTTGCAAGAATCCATAGAGAGATAGCATGTAGAAATCCAAAAGATTAACAATAAAATTACAGAACTAGACAATGCAATAGGAAGTCAGAGGAGCAGACTCGAGCAATTAGAATGCAGACTGGGACTTCTGGAGGACCAGGGAATCAACACCAACATAGCTGAAAAAAAATCAGATAAAAGAATTAAAAAAAATGAAGAAACCCTAAGAATTATGTGGGACTCTATCAAGAAGGATAACCTGCGGGTGATTGGAGTCCCAGAACAGGGAGGGGGGACAGAAAACACAGAGAAAATAGTTGAAGAACTCCTGACACAAAACTTCCCTGACATCATCAAAGACGAAAGGATATCTATCCAAGATGCTCATCGAACCCCATTTAAGATTGATCCAAAAAGAAAAACACCAAGACATATTATCATCAAACTCAACAAAACCAAAGATAAACAGAAAATTTTAAAAGCAGCCAGGGAGAAAAGAAAGGTTTCCTTCAAGGGAGAATCAATAAGAATAAGTTCAGACTACTCAGCAGAAACCATGCAGGCAAGAAGGGAATGGGACGACATATACAGAACACTGAAGGAGAAAAACTGCCAGCCAAGGATCATATATCCAGCAAAACTCTCTCTGAAATATGAAGGCGAAATTAAGATATTTACAGACAAGCACAAGTTTAGAGAATTTGCAAAAACCAAACCAAAGCTACAAGAAATACTAAAGGATATTGTTTGGTCAGAGAACCAATAATATCAGATATCAGCACAACACAAGGTCACAAAAGAGAACGTCCTGATATCAACTCAAATAGGGAAATCACAAAAACAAACAAATTAAGATTAATTAAAAAAAAAATACACATAACAGGGAATCATGGAAATCAATAGGTAAAAGATCACAATAATCAAAAAGAGGGACTAAATACAGGAGGCATTGAACTGCCATATGGAGAGTGATACAAGGCGATATGGAACAATACAAGTTAGGTTTTTACTTAGAAAAATAGGGGTAAATAATAAGGTAACCACAAAAAGGTATAACAACTCTATAACTCAAGATAAAAACCTAGAAAAACGTAACGACTCAACTAACATAAAGTCAAACACTATGAAAATGAGGATCTCACAATTTACTAAGAAAAACGCCTCAGCACAAAAAAGTATGTGGAAAAATAAAATTGTCAACAACACACATAAAAAGGCATCAAAATGACAGCACTAAAAACTTATTTATCTATAATTACCCTGAATGTAAATGGACTAAATGCACCAATAAAGAGACAGAGAGTCACAGACTGGATAAAGAAACACGATCCATCTATATGCTGCCTACAAGAGACACACCTTAGACTTAGAGACACAAACTAAAACTCAAAGGATGGAAAAAAATATATCAAGCAAACAATAAGCAAAAAAGAAGAGGAGTAGCAATACTAATTTCTGACAAAATAGACTTTAGACTTAAATCCACCACAAAGGATAAAGAAGGACACTATATAATGATAAAAGGGACAATTGATCAGGAAGACATAACCATACTAAATATTTATGCACCCAATGACAGGGCTGCAAGATACATAAGTCAAATTTTAACAGAATTGAAAAGTGAGATAGATACCTCCACAATTATAGTAGGAGACTTCAACACACCACTTTCGGAGAAGGACAGGACATCCAGTAAGAAGCTCAATAGAGACACAGAAGATCTAATTACAACAATCAACCAACTTGACCTCATTGACTTATACAGAACTCTCCACCCAACTGCTGCAAAATATACTTTCTTTTCTAGCGCACATGGAACATTCTCTAGAATAGACCACATATTAGGTCATAAAACAAACCTTTGCAGAGTCCAAAACATCGAAATATTACAAAGCATCTTCTCAGACCACAAGGCAATAAAACTAGAGATCAATAACAGAAAAACTAGGGAAAAGAAATCAAATACTTGGAAAATGAACAATACCCTCCTGAAAAAAGACTGGCTTATAGAAGACATCAAGGAGGGAATAAGGAAATTCATAGAAAGCAACAAGAATGAAAATACTTCCTATCAAAACCTCTGGGACACAGCAAAAGCAGTGCTCAGAGGCCAATTTATATCGATAAATGCACACATACAAAAAGAAGAAAGAGCCAAGATCAGAGAACTGTCCCTACAACTTGAACAAATAGAAACTGAGCAACAAAAGAATGCATCAAGCACTAGAAGAAAACAAATAATAAAAATTAGAGCTGAACTCAATGAATTAGAGAACAGAAAAACAATTGAAAGAATTAACAAAGCCAAAAGCTGGTTCTTTGAAAAAATTAACAAAATTGATAAACCATTGGCTAGACTGACTAAAGAAATACAGGAAACAACCCGAATAAGAAACGAGAAGGACCACATCACAACAGATCCAAATGAAATTAAAAGAATCATTTCAGATTATTATGAAAAATTGTACTCTAACAAATTTGAAAACCTAGAGGAAATGGATGAATTCCTGGAAAAACACTACCTACCTAAACTAACACATTCAGAAGTAGAAAAACTAAATAGACCCATAACAAAAAAAGAGATTGAAATGGTAATCAAAAAACTCCCAACAAAAAGAAGCCCTGGCCCGGATGGCTTCACTGCAGAGTTCTACCAAACTTTCAGAGAAGAGTTAACACCACTACTTCTGAAGGTATTCCAAAGCATACAAAATGACGGAATACTACCCAACTCATTATATGAAGCCACCATCTCCCTGATACCAAAACCAGGTAAAGACATTACAAAAAAAGAAAATTATAGACCTATATCCCTCATGAACATAGATGCAAAAATCCTCAACAAAATTCTAGCCAATAGAATCCAACAACACATCAAAAAAATAATTCACCCTGATCAAGTGGGATTTATACCCGGTATGCAAGGCTGGTTTAGTATCAGAAAAACCATTAATGTAATCCATCACATAAATAAAACAAAAGATAAAAACCACATGATCTTATCAATTGATGCAGAAAAGGCATTTGACAAAGTTCAACACCCATTTATGATAAAAACTCTTACCAAAATAGGAATTGAAGGAAAATTCCTCAACATAATAAAGGGCATCTATGCAAAGTCAACAGCCAATATCACTCTAAATGGAGAGAACCTGAAAGCATTTCCCTTGAGAACGGGAACCAGACAAGGATGTCCTTTATCACCGCTCTTATTCAACATCGTGCTGGAAGTCCTAGCCAGGGCAATTAGGCTAGACAAAGAACTAAAAGGTATCTGGATTGGCAAGGAAGAAGTAAAGTTATCACTATTTGCAGATGACATGATTATATACACAGAAAACCCTAAGGAATCCTCCAGAAAACTACTGAAACTAATAGAAGAGTTTGGCAGAGTCTCAGGTTATAAAATAAACATACAAAAATCACTTGGATTCCTCTACATCAACAAAAAGAATACCAAAGAGGAAATAACCAAATCAATACCATTCACAGTAGCCTCCAAGAAGATAAGATACTTAGGAAAGACCTATACAAAGAAAACTACAGAGCTCTACTACAAGAAATTCAAAAGGACATACTTAAGTGGAAAAACATACCTTGCTCATGGATAGGAAGACTTAACATAGTAAAAATGTCTATTCTACCAAAAGCCATCTATACATTTAACGCACTTCCGATCCAAATTCCAATGTCATATTTTAAGGGGACAGAGAAACAAATCACCAATTTCATATGGAAGGGAAAGAAGCCCCAGATAAGCAAAGCACTACTGAAAAAGAAGAAGAAAGTGGGAGGCCTCACTCTACCTGACTTCAGAACCTATTATACAGCCACAGTAGTCAAAACAGCCTGGTACTGGTACAACAACAGGCACATAGACCAATGGAACAGAATTGAGAACCCAGACATAGATCCATCCACGTATGAGCAGCTGATATTTGACAAAGGACCAGTGTCAATTAATTGGGGAAAAGATAGCCTTTTTAACAAACGGTGCTGGCATAACTGGATATCCATTTGCAAAAAAATCAAACAGGACCCATACCTCACACCAAGCACAAAAACTAACTCCAAGTGGATCAAAGACCTAAACATAAAGACTAAAACGATAAAGATCATGGAAGAAAAAATTGGGACAACCCTAGGAGCCCTAATACAAGGTATAAACAGAATACAAAACATTACCAAAAATGATGAAGAGAAACCCGATAACTGGGAGCTCCTAAAAATGAAACACCTATGCTCATCTAAAGACTTCTCCAAAAGAGTAAAAAGACCACCTACAGATTGGGAAAGAATTTTCAGCTATGACATCTCCGACCAGCGCCTGATCTCTAAAATCTACATGATTCTATCAAAACTCAACCACAAAAAGATAAACAACCCAATCAAGAAGTGGGCAAAGGATATGAACACACATTTCATTAAAGAAGATATTCAGGCAGCCAACAGATACATGAGAAAATGCTCACGATCATTATCCATTACAGAAATGCAAATTAAAACTACAATGAGATTCCATCTCACACCAACTAGACTGGCATTAATCCAAAAAACACAAAATAATAAATGTTGGAGAGGCTGCGGAGAGATTGGAACTCTCATACACTGCTGGTGGGAATGTAAAATGGTACAACCACTTTGGAAATCTATCTGGCGTTTTCTTAAAAAGTTAGAAATAGAACTACCATACAACCCAGAAATTCCACTCCTCGGAATATACCCTAGAGATACAAGAGCCTTCATTCAAACAGATATATGCACACCCATGTTTATTGCAGCTCTGTTTACAATAGCAAAAAGTTGGAAGCAACCAAGGTGTCCATCAACGGATGAATGGGTAAATAAATTGTGGTATATTCACACAATGGAATACTACGCATCGATAAAGAACAGTGACGAATCTCTGAAACATTTCATAACATGGAGGAACCTGGAAGGCATTATGCTGAGCGAAATGAGTCAGAGGCAAAAGGACAAATATTGTATAAGACCACTATTATAAGATCTTGAGAAATAGTAAACCTGAGAAGAACACATACTTTTGTGGTTACGAGGCGGGGAGGGAGGGAAGGTGGGAGAGGGTTTTTTATTGATTAATCAGTAGATAAGAACTGCTTTAGGTGAAGGGAAAGACAACACTCAATACATGGAAGGTCAGCTCAATTGGACTGGACCAAAAACAAAGAAGTTTCCAGGATAAAATGAATGCTTCAAAGGTCAGCGGAGCAAGCGCGGGGGTCTGGGGAACATGGTTTGCGGGGACTTCTAAGTCAATTGGCAAAATAATTCTATTATGAAATCATTCTGCATCCCACTTTGAAATGTGGCGTCTGGGGTCTTAAATGCTAACAAGCGGCCATCTAAGATGCATCAATTGGTCTCAACCCACCTGGAGCAAAGGAAAATGAAGAACACCAAGGCCACACGACAACTAAGAGCCCAAGAGACAGAAAGGGCCACGTGAACCAGAGACCTACATCATCCTGAGACCAGAAGACCTAGTTGGTGCCCGGTCACAATCGATGACTGCCCTGACAGGGAGCACGGCAGAGGACCCCTGAGGGAGCAGGAGATCAGGGGGATACAGACCCCAAATTCTCATGAAAAGACCAAACTTAATGGTCTGACTGAGACTAGAGGAATCCCGGCGGCCATGCTCCCCAGACCTTCTGTTGACACAGGACAGGAACCATCCCCGAAGACAACTCATCAGACATGAAAGGGACTGGTCAGCGGGTGGGAGAGAGACGCTGATGAAGAGTGAGCTAATTATATCAGGTGGACACTTGAGATTGTGTTGGCAACTCTTGTCTGGAGGGGGGATGGGAGGATAGAGAGAGAGGGAAGCCGGCAAAATTGTCAAGAAAGGAGAGACTGAAAGGGCTGACTCAAGAGGGGGAGAGCAAGTGGGAGTAGGGAGTGAGATGTATGTAAACTTATATGTGACAGACTAATTGGATTTGTAAACGTTCACTTGAAGCTTAATAAAAGTTATTAAAAAAAATCATATCTGCAAGCTGGCACTGCAACCACTGCATCAGTAAATTTTCATCTAATAAAAGGAAAGGAGGAAGGGAGGAGGCGGGATTTCAATAGCTAACATCTATTCAACACCTACTACATGTCAACAGCTATGTTTGGCGTTTAACATATATTATCATGCATCTAACCCTCACAACAGCCCATAAGGCAAATATTACTGTTTTACAGATAAGAAAAAAGAATAGAACAGGAGGTAACTAGCCCAGTAGGGAGGGACACAAGACTGTGTACTGTTAGTTCTGTGATTCAGTGCTATTACATATAACCAGGACTCGACCAGCCCCGCCTTGCTGTTTCTATTCCAACATCTCCTCAACCCTTTCACTGAAATTCTAAAGTTGAAAAGAGAAAACCAGAAGTTAAGCAAACACATTTGGCGGCAAAACATGATACGAGGCTGATCACACTTTTTATTTATTCTTCCTTGCGTGAATATTCATACTTTTTGCCTCAGAAACATTAATGTGTTTGACTGCAGGATGTCCCAGATCCCACTGGGAGTATTACTATACATGTGTGTTATATTACCCTCCTAAAATCTGGAAAGTTCTGAATTCTGAAACGCATCCAGTCACTGGCGGTTTACATAAGGGACTGTAAACTAAACTGCCTTTTTCAGCTTTCCAAACCAAAAGGTTCAGCACAGTGATAACACAGAAAATGCCATCGGGGAAGAGATCCTTGCTTGCTTTTCCCTCCCACACTGCACCCTGTCTAATTGACAAAGAAGCTCAATAGCCTGTACATGACTCATAGACATGAAAGCTCCCTGAAGTTTTCCTGTAATTGTATAGAATTGACTCTACCTTAAATGGTTAATGTACTTGATGGTTGTTGGAGGCTGAGTTCACCCAGAGGCACCTGGGAAAAAAGGCCTGGTGATCTACCTCCCAAAACCCTGTGGAGCACGGTTCTGCTCTGACACACACAGGGTGGCCATGAGTGAAGGCTGATTCTACCTGTGCTCATGAGTGGAAGGCTAAGTTCTAAATCTAAAACTTGCAAATAACTGGACACATAGGTATTGGAATATTTTTTAAATAGCATACAATCTTACACTGTTGCTTCATTTTAATTAACAACATAAACACATTTGAGACTTAGTTTATTTTTATACACCACACTTAGGAAAAAAAAAAACCAAGGTTAAACCTACCTCACACAGATGATATTTAACCCACTTCCCAGCTGGCCTACTTAATGCGTGAATGTGGCTAATGCTTTCAGGGGGAACTCCCACAGGTACAGATTTCGTTTTAGCTTTAGGAACTGAGCTGTCCACTGTATTAGGTCTCAACAAACAGAAGAGTAGTGTAGTGGTAGGCTCCATGTCTGTTAGAAAAGAATTCCTTAACACATCCAGATCCCAGGGCTGACAATCAGTTATCTTACTCTCGCCCTGCAGGGAGAGCCATCAAAGAGATAAAGCAATCTGGAGAAAGGAAGGAGCTTTGAGTCATTTGCTGTCTGGCCCTGTGCTTCCCAGGCTAGCCTTCACATGCAACAATGTTAAACAAAAGTCACCCTGTTCAACAAGAAGCATCCTGGTGAAGCTGGATTTGTGGATGGCTTTTAAAAACTTCTTAGATAAATGCCTAAGATTTCATTGTGCAACATTCAAAGGGATTCATTTATAAAAAAAAAAAAGTTCACTGCAGAGAGCAGATAAGTAACCAATCTTCAGGAAGCCCATTGGAGAAGCAAAGTTCAAGGGCAGTGAGACAATGTCTCCTTCTTTTCACCGGTTTCTAACACTCGTATGAAGTCCACCTGCAGATAAGAGAACAAACTGGTTTTGTTGGCTATGAAAGGAATGCTCCCAATTTAAGGATTAGGAAATTTGTTAGAATGTCAAATTTCCCCCAATTTGGAACTGTCAAATGTCGCCTGCTTTCCGGTGACAGTATGACTACATCCATGGCTTCTCCAACTAAATCGTGGTAGCTGGCATTCTCTGAACTCAAGCTCCTAGAATCCTTAGTTAGCAACTATGTTCTCATGAGAAGCTGGTAAGAAGATACATAAACGTAAGAAGGAAAATTTCCTGAAGAGGAAATAAAAAGGGAGCTAAAGCTATGGTTTGGAGACTTGGGACTGTCATGTGCTTCTTTAAACAGCATTTTTCCTTTGAGACACACACACAAACATGATGTCTATGAATAAACATCAATGTAATGAGCAAAAATACAGTTCACAGATGATACCAAAAGCCATCCTGAGAAGAGGGTGGGCTCATCCACAGGACAGGATTTTGCTTTGGGTAATCTCTGGATCTTCTGACAGTGCTGCTATAATTCCATGCCTGAACGCAAACTGTTCAAATGGAGCACTGATGGAAATGTTTGAGCACCTGACAATTATTTATGTTATAAAAAGTGATGAGGGGACGTTGAGCTTCTGTAGGGGCGACGGAAAACCTGGTAATACTTAAGGACAATATGATAGACATAATTAATATCAATGAATTACACATGTGAAGATAATTGAAATAATATTTTGCTACTTACATATTTACCACAATTAAAAAAAAAAAAGTGATGATGGTCAGTCCAACAAGACAAAGGCTATATTTGAGATGAAGGTCTTGAATCCCAACAAAGCAAAATGTATTTCACACCCACTCCAAGTGAGGTGGGCTCCCATGGCTGGGCACAAACAGTACATAAAATTGCTCTTTCTCTCCTAAAGTACGTACTTTAACACAGAATTGAAAAACAAACAAACAAAAAGATACTACAATCTTACTTATAGAGGCTTGAGTTTCTGGAAAAATGGATGACAACGTCAGAGACCTTACCAATAAAAACAGATTTGAAGAACCAAGTTCTCAGAGTCGTAATCTTACAAGTCTTGCATCTTCCCTGATGTGACAGCCAGAGACAGCCACAGAGCCCAGGCCATGAAAACAACTCAGTTTCTTATGTTCTTACAAATCTTTTTATTGTATTGTCTTAGTCAATCCAGAATTTTAAAATAGTCAACATTCATTCTTGGCTGTAAAAACAAAAATCTGGAAAAGGCTTCTTTGGTTAGGCTGTTTTCAAACTCTACTACTTGTGACTACCACCAACACATGGTAGAGATGTGATTCTCAGGCATGCTGTCCAAATGAAGACTCTGTCCTGTGAACTACAGGCCCACGTCAACCAATTCACATGTGACCAGTTCTCTACTGATAAAATTATACTTCATCAAAGTCTTTAGGGAAGCTGAGGGAAAAAACGAGGCTGTTGGAGTGGGAAGGGGGATAGATATCAATATGCAGGTGCTGGAAGTTCTTAGCCTTCACCTATAAGGCTGGAATAACAGAATCCCATGCTCAACAAATACCAACATGGAGTTCAGCAAAACAGCATACCTACCAAAACCAAACCTAGTGCCGTCGAGTCGATTTCAACTCATAGTGACCCTACAGGCCAGAGTAGAACTGCCCCATAGAGTTTCCAAGGAGTGCCTGGTGGATTCGAACTGCCGATCCTTTGCTCAGCAGCCGTAGCACTTAACCACTACACCACCAGGGTTTCCAGCATACCTACAGGCACGTTAAATGACTGATTTTCTTTCTCACTAATCTTATCTACTATATACATTTGGAAAAATCCAAACTCTCATCTAAAGAGAACAAATTAACCACCCTGAAGTGAGAAATGCATGACCCCCAACTCCAACACACAAAAACAAAACAAAGCTACAAAAATAAACAGAATACAGGTAAGATGTTATTGTTAGCTGCCACGGAGTTGGCCCCTGACTCACAGGGACACTATGTACAATGGGATCTGACCATTGTGATCCATAGGGTTTTCACTGGTTGATTTTTGGAAGTAGACAACCAGGTTTTTCTTCCTAGTCTGTATCAGTCTGGAAGCTCTGCTCAAACCTGTTCAACATCACAACAACTTGTAAGCCTCCAGTGACAGACAGGTAGTGGCTACAGATGAGGTACCCTGATGGAACATCAAACCTGAATTTTTTTCAGGTCTGTGGCCTTTCAGAAGCAGATTGCTGGGCCTGTTTTCTGAGGCACCTCAAGGTGAATATGAACTAACATTCTGGCTGTGCCACCCAGGGAGCACTGAAGTGCTAGCCAGTGCAACAAGGCAAGAAAAGGAAATTAAAAAAAAAAAAGTTCATAGTTTTCCTTTATCTGAGAATATCTTGATGTACCCTTCATTCCTAAAGGGTATTTTCCCGAATACAGAGTTCTGGCTAGGCGGTCCTTTTCTTCTAGCACTTGGAAAGTTTTGTGACACTTCCTTCTGGCCTCCGTGGTTTTGCATGAGAAATCTGGTTTTGCATGAGAAAAAATTCGGATTGTTTTACATTTATATAAGTAAGGTGTCATTTCTCCTTCACTTCTTTCTTTGTCTTTTGTTTCCAGAAATATGACTACGATATGTGCTGGCGGGAGCCCTGGTGACACAGTGGTTAAGAGCTACAGCTTCTTACCAAAAGGTCGGCAGTTCTAATCTTTGGAAGTCCTATAGGGCAGTTCTACCCTGTCCTATAGGGTCGCCATGAATCAGAACCAGTGTGAGGGCAATGCGTTTGGTTTTGTTTTTGGTGTGTTGGTGTGATTTTTTTTTTTTTTTTAATTTGGTTTTGCTCAGCTTTTTCAATCTGTGGGTTTGTCTGTTTTGCCAAATTTGGGCAGTTTTTAGCCACTATTTCTTTGCATACTGCTTCAGGCCTTCTTTTTCCCTTTCTTGCAGGACTTTGATGGCATGATTATTTAATCTGTTGTTATAGTTCCACAAGTTCCTGAGGCCTCACTCCCCCGCCGCCCCCCACCCCCGTTGTTCAGATTGGGTGGCTTCTATTGTTCTCTCCTTATGATTTTTTTCCTCTCTCCCTTCCGTTTTGCTGTTAATCCCATCTATTGTATATTTTCCGTTTTGGTTTTCGGTATTATATTTTTCAGTTCTAACATTTTATTTATATCTTGTATTTCTTTGCTGAGACTTTCTATTTTTTTCACTATATTACAATCAAGTTTGTAAGCGCTCATCAAAGCATTTTTATAATGACTGCTTTAAAATCCTTGTCAGATAATTCCAACATTTGTGTCATCTCAGTGTCGGCATTCGTTGACTGTCTTTTCTCATTCAAGTTAGATTGTCCTGGTTGCTGGTATGGGTAGTGATTTTCAATTTAAATCTGGACATTCTAGATATTATGCTATGAGACTCTGGATCTTACTTAAATCACTTGTTTTAACAGGCTTATGCACTGCCACTCTGGTAGTGGAAGAGGGGCCACTTTCTGCAATACTGTCAGATGGGATTTTAAATCAGGTTCCCCCTTGGCCTCTGCTGACATCTAGGGACAAGTGCTCCTCTTTCTTGCTGGACGAGGGCAGCAGTTCTAGTTCCCTACAAGGCCTCCGCTGATACCACCTGTGCTGTGAAGGCAGGGATGCCTCATTACTGCTCCCCATGTGTCTTTCACTGAAATCGCAAGAGAAAACAAGGATATATACCTACTCCTTATTATCGACTACCTCGTTATCTGACATTTCTCATTTCTGATAATAGTAAAAATTCTGACTATTTTGCATATTAACAACTTTGCCAACCTACATGTCCTCGCTGTAAACATCTAGTCCAGGGTATATGGAAGGAGTTGCAGTGCCACCGTAAGGGTATTTAACCCCAGTCTAGAACCCTCCAGGTTTGCATCTCCCCACCCTTCGCCCCATGCTTGCCTCTGTGGAACCGCCCCCTAGCTGAGGCTACCACACACTGCCCATCCCTGCTTCCTGCACTGAGTACACTGCGGAGCCCAAGCTGGGACACTGGGCAGTTGAGGACATCCAGCCAGGGGCCCACAGCATCGATTTGGATTCTAGTAAGCAGAGCAAGGGCAAGCCCATAACTGGAGTAGGTACAAAGGGGCTGCGGTCACCCAGCAGGGAGGGCTCTGGGGTCAGGGAAGAGGGAATCTAGGGCAGGAAATCAAGAATATTTCGCACAACGCTGATTTTCACTTAACACCCTGTTCTTTGGAACCTAACCATGTCAGTACGTAAACAGTGGGTGTATTTTGCTGCTGCTGGGTGGTGCTCAATGTCTTCTCTCTCCACTAGGCCTCCTCTGATTCACCCCAGCAGGAGTGTGTGTGCGGGGGGGGGGGGGGGGGTGGTGTTTGGACGAAGTAGAAAGCTTATTGCTTAAAAGTTTTCTGTCTTTCTAGGGCTGTCCCTTATTATGGTTCTTTGGTTAAAGACAGCAGACTTTTGTTGAGGCTTTTCTGTCTCTGCCTGTTAGCATATCCAGATCGCCAGCTTCTTCAGTTACAAGTCTAGGACATATGAGGCAAAAAGAAATCCCAGGAACTCAAACCACAGTGCTGTTACTCGGACCCCAAGGTCTCTAGCCAGTCTGCCTTCTTCTCTCCACCTTTCAGATTCATTTTATTTTCGTTTTATACATAGTGTCCAGATTTCTTAGCTGTACTTAGTGGGAAGAATAGAGAAAAATACACTACTCCGTTTTTCCAGAAGCAACAGTCCAAGCTTATTTTAATATTTTATCCAGTTTTTCTGATTATTCTCTGCGGGAGAGCTGGTCTGCAACAAGTTAGTCTACCATCAAAAAACATGAAACCTTGGTAATTTTTTTAAATCCTCATGATTCACTGGTAGCGTTGTTTGGTGAGTTCTTTATTCACATGATAACTCCCTTAACTACTTTCTGAAAATAAATCTCTACACTATTCCCCGAAAAAAAAAAAAAAAAGACAAAGACTTTAGCAATTCAGTGTTGAGAGCAAAAAATGTGACTGCTTTCAAAAATGACATCTGTGGAAAAAAAAATTTGATGCTTTTAAAATTACTTATACATATGGGCATAGACATAATCTATTTTTATCTTTGAGATAATATAAAGGAAATATTCCCCACATGCACATAATAAGCTTATCTAATTGTTATGTTATGTAGTGCAAAATTTCTCACTAATAAAAATAAAAAGCTTCATATTGGGTATTAAGGTGATGATAAACATACCTGATTTAACATTAAGATGAATTTCAATTATATAGGAAAACCTTTTTCATCACAGTACTATTTGAAATAGAAAAGGATTAGAATCAACCCCAATGCCTATCAATAGGGAAACGTAGGAGATGAAGTATTGTACGATACATGCAATATTACTCAGCAATAAGAACAACAGGAAAGGCTTCTAGGTACTGACATGGAAAGATCTCCAAAATACACTATCATGGGAAAATGCAGGTGTCTAAAAAAAAAAAAAAAAAAAAAATTTTTTTTTTTTTTTTGTGTCTAGACCATACTATATTTTGTATACAAAAAGTGGAAAAATAAGAATTTATATAAATCTGGGGCATCCGTAAAAAGAAACATAGCAATACCTGAGAAAATAATAATAATGATAAATATGAAGGGAAGGAAGAGGGGTGTAGACAGGCACAAGGTGGGAATGGACTCCCTCGATATACTCATTGTCACAGTGTTTGAGCTTTTGGGCCATTTGAAGATATCACCTACTGAAGTCCTGTAGAAAAGAAACTAATTTTTTATTTCAAAGCTGAATTTAAAAGGAAACCCACAATTTTAACAATTAGAAAGGCTGAAAGGTCTGCAGTCAGTTATTCTGCTTTTTGGATCGTGAACCAACGGCTCCTCACCACATGTGCCTCATTACTCTTGTTGTGTTCCATCAGTGCAAACTGTAGGCCTACCATTGCCAAATACCTTCCAAGTGCTAATGCTACTGCTCATGTTATACACTGAATCTCATCACTGGAAAGGGCTCTACCAGTCACCCAGCCCAAAATCTCTTCAAATCTACTGTGCGAAGTTATCCAGCCTCAGCTGGGTAAAAGAACTTGGATGGGCTGGTGCAGAGTCATCATCAGTTGTGACCAGACAAGACAAAGCCACTGACCTGCCCGTGACCTATTAACAGCCATTGTACACCTACTTCTTACTTAGCAACTATCTTGTTATCCAACATTTTGCATTTACAACAACAGTAAAAAATCTACCATCAAACTATTTTGTGCATTAATGACATACATTTGGCAGTAACCCTTTCATGACCAGTGGGATGCAGAGCACCCACCTACATTTTTCCCCTCTTGGGTCCAGAGGGACATATGTGTTCCATATAATATTTTGTGATCTGATATGGTCATCCTCCATTTTCACATAATGACCCAGTCTATAAAACCTAACTATGTTGCGGCAAGTAAGGAGTGAGTGTATTACGTCCTGATGAGGTACATACAGGTCCATAAGTTGTCTGCAACCAGTCTGGTATCTCATAGTTTAAGAGAAGATTAAAATTTTAGGACTGGCGCATGTTCTGCCAAAGCTCCATTCACAGAAAATCAGTCTGGAAAGACCGTTTCCCCTTTGGGTCATTTTTCAAAACTACTTGCCCGAATCAAAGAAAAAAGTGGCTGTTCAAACTCATTTATCCTCACAACAAAATACTGTAACATGGCAATCGATGGCTAAGTCAGCAAGAATTTCATTCCAGTCCTTCATCAAAGCATCAGTGCTATTCATTACCAAATAAACACTGCTTTTTCTTATATCCATTCTTAAGACATACACTGCAGACTTAGTTAAATGGCGAACATTTCCTACTATAATGTCAATCACTTGATGGGTAGGTAACTTTTTAAAAAATTGAGACCCTAAAATTTTCATTTTCTTACATTTTTTAAAAGCATCTAGAAAAAGAATAGAGATACTCATTTAGGGAAAATCACTACTGTGTATGTGAAACTTTATTTCCTAATGAAAACAGGAAGGCCTATCAATTTTCTCTTCAGCAAACTGGCATTTCTACTTTAAATATTTATAAACTGTACTCCATTTTCATTTGAGTTTAACATGTTTCATTTAATACTGGGTACTGAAAGTTTTATAACAAGGCTTGGAGGCATCTTTGGAGTTTCTTGTCCCACTTGTGGGGCAGGGGAGGAAGGATAGGGTATATATAGTGTATTGGTTAAGAACATAGCTCTGGACCCTGAATGCCTGCATTCAAGACCTGCCTCCACCAGGTGTTAACCGTGATCTGGGGGAGAAGGGGTGCCTTTCAGCCTTGTTGTGCCTCTGTGTTCCGGTCTGTAACACAGGAACAATAATGGTAGCTATATCAAAGGATTCTGAAGGCTAATTAAAATAAAATTCCTGTAAAATCCTATAAATTGCTTCACACAGTGCCTGGCATAGTCACTACTCAATAAAAATTATTTTTATCCCTCTTTTACACATGCTCCACCTTCTTGCTAAGGGGAACTTCTTGCTGCCTCACAACCACACTGTGCTCTTGTACCTTTGTGTTCTGCTCTGAGTCCAGGTCACCTCACTGTTCACTCTCTGGCCTGATGAAATTTTCTTCCCTTTCAAGGCCTACCTCAACCAGATCCATCTAACTGATCGTGATTTGGCCCCACTGGTTTACACTGCCATTGCTTTTTGTTTGCAATTCTCTTATCAAACACATTATATTAACCCTAGCTCTATTACAGTTTTTTTAAATTGTCCTTTAGACGAAGGTTTACAAAACAAATTAGTTTCTCATTAAACAAGTCAGCACACATACTGTTTTATAACATTGGTTAACAACCCCCCAACGACATGTCAATGCTCTCCCTTCTCAACCTAGGGTTCCCTATTACCAGCTTTCCTATTCCCTTGACCACTACAGTAATTTGTGAACGTATCTCCTTCATGGGTAAGGATATTTGCCTATTTATTCTCTACAGTATTTAACAACCTGCAGAGTAATACTCAATAAGCATTTATCGGATTTGAAACAGTTATGCTTACTTATAAAAGTAAGCATAATACATTATCCATAATAGGAGTTCTCTCATAGGATGGCTATCAAAATTAAGTAAGATACTGCATGCAAAGGGTTAATAACAAGCTACTATTTTAGCAGTATCAAGAACAGCTAATATTTTCTGACTATTTACCATGTGTCTAGCATTGTACTAACCACTTATATGTGAACTCCTTAAAACAGGGCCTGGGAAGACAATCTTTCATCCCCTTTGCACAGAGTACATGAGATGTATGTTTTTTAAACAGCAGATGAAGGAAAATGGCTCTGACATGGCAAATTTTAAATTGAACTAGCCATATTATTAAAAAGTTGAAGTGAATGGATAATTAAATTCCTAGTATTTCAAAATGTAGTCTTCAGGATCAAAATAATTCAAGATATGCAAAAATGTATGAAAACTTGCAAATTAAAAAAATGAAAGGTAGCATCATGCAAATTTGTACACAGCGTTCAGGACTGCTAAGGGATAAGAGTAAGAAAAATGGCACTGAGACAGGCCGCCATCTCTTCACGCCAAACAGGCCCAGCAACTAGAATCCACCACACAGGGCCGCAAAGGATTGTTGTGAGGATTAAATCTGATTATACGTGCAAAGTGCCTAGAACACAGTAATAATTACATAAATATCTATATTTATCGATTTTGTTTGTGTCATGAGAGATATTCTAAATTAGTTACTAAACAAAGTAGAGGAACATGATGGACAAGCTAAATCCAGAGATGATCCAAATTTTCTCAGTCACACACTGTTTTATCTTCTCACATGTCTGAAAACAATGGTAGTATTTCATTTTCTCACTGCCCCTTTATAAATAGTGGAAAAGTACAGGAACAGTGAAAGGCCCAGAAAGGAAATCAAGAAAGAGGATGTGAAAGCTTAGATAAGCCACAAAACATACATTCATTTTCTAAAACTTCAGGAACTGAAACGCCTCAAGTCAAATGAAAACCAAATTTTGAAATTTTTGTCAAATGCTGTCTTTTTGTTTTTTTTTCTCTTCTAAGTATGATTTTAACTTGTTCGGTTCATTTTTGCTTTTGAAAGTGGGAAAATGAGGAAATAAACCGCCAAAGATTTGAAAGGCAAGCCACCACAATGTAGCAAATAAAGTGTTTTCTTCTTCCAACCATAATTATGAAGGCATTTAGTATGAGTAGTTAACATATTAAAGAAATCATTTAAATAAAATGTAAAAGGAGGTTTAAAAGTCCCTTTCAGTAAGTTCAGTTTCCTGGTTTCATACTACAAATCCCTTTAAAGAATGTAAAGATGTATAAAGCTTGAAATTAAAAAGAAAAAGAAGACAATGGTGACATAGACGGAAACTAAACATGCTCCATGATGATTCCTATGCATAATCTACTGCATTTATAAGCACTTCCTCTTTAAAATCTGTGTTTGTAATGGCACCAAAAAAAATCCGCTTCTCAAAATGATTTCGAGGCATTAATGAGATTTCCTACCCCCAAAATGACTCCCCAGGCAAAAAGCCTAAGTATGTGTGTCATCTGTTTTACATCTGCACAATCCTGGCTTTGAATGCTCTGTAAGGAGATTTAAAAGAAAAGACAGAGGCCAAGTGCTGGTGCCCTTTAGGCTGGATACAGAGCTGCTCATATAGAACAGCACGTTCTAAAACTTGTAGGTTCTACTATCCAGGAAACTTTCCAAAAAAATTTTGGAGACTCATGCAGATTGCCAAATTTTAACCTTGCCAAAAAATGATATTAAATAACACCATCTAAGATATACTGTCATCAATAATTTTATGAAGGAAAGGATGTTTTAATACCCTCAAGAATAGGAAAGCCATAATTTCAGAATGGACAGTTTCATAAATTAAATAAATTTAACTTAAGTGAAACTTTCTATACTGTTCTTATCTGTCCTATGTTGATGAGACCATGAAGTGTTCATCACAAACCAGCTCCATCTCTGGTCCAACATTTGGTCATCACTAATGGCGGGGGGGCACGGGGGAAGGAGGGGCAGCGCAAAAAGTGCCAGAAACCCCATGAAATTTCTACAGTTATGGCACATATTTTTATTGTATAGGGATAAAACAAGGGAAAATGGCAATAAATATCTCCTTTACTTAAATTTTTTTTTTTTTTTACTTAAGATAGAGCCCTGGTGCTGTGGTGGTTAAGAGCTCGGCTGCTAACCAAAAGTTTGGCAGTTAGACGCCACCAGCTGCTCCTTGAAAACCCTATGGGGCAGTTCTACTCTGTCCTACAGGGTCGCTGTGAGTCAGAATTGACTCAATGGTGATAGGTTTTTTGGTTTTAAGTAAGATAATCAGTTCTAATGTAGAGCTCAGAATGTTAATTATATGATTATTTTTCAATGTCTAAATATCTTCATTTTCCCAGGTAAGCACAGAATTTGAAAAGACTGAATAGATTAAGTTGAACCCAATCATCGTTTTTCTATTGCTCATCTGTTAGAACAAATGTCCACCATATGTACTGAAACACATCCTCCAAAATAGTTAACAAAATGCATCAGTTGTCTTCTCCAGAGTTCAAGGTGCTTCATATTTATATTTTATGGATGTGGATATTCACGGCATTCTCGAAATAAATGTGTGGACTAGACATTAGCTGTGCATTACGAAAAGTGAAATGAATGGACAGAGAAAGCAAGGATTAGAAAAGTTAGTCTAACTATTTGTTCATAATATATTCTCATTGGCTGAATTAACAGAATAAATATACTTTAAAATTTATTTTTAAATTAAATTAATTTTAACTAAATTGGAATTTTTGTTAATTAAGGAAATACCATCAAAATTTCATAAAACAACATTCAAAATCTGGACAAATTTTATTTCTGCAGGAATTTTTAAAAAATGAAAAATTACCACCACCCACCTCCAAGATACAGTATGACAGCAGTGCTCAAAGAAAGAGTTAAAGTAAGAGTATTTAAATACAACAGATACAAAATTAACACATATGATAAAATACCCCACGTGGAATATGCATATACTTACCAGCCAGTGGATTTTCACAATTGTAATTTTTCATTCTCTACCCTTCTTCTACCTTTATTTGGATCATCCTATCCCTCATTTACATCTTGACCATAGGGCCCCTGCATTTAGATTGTTGCTGTTTGGTGCTGCCGAATCGGTTCTGACTCATAGTGACCCTATGTTCAATACACTGCCCGGTCCTGCACCATCCTCGCAATCATTGCTGTTTGAGCCCACTGTTGCAGCCACTATGTCGATCCATCTTACTGAGGATCAAGTGAGATTTATCAAGCATAATGTCCTTCTCCACGGACTGGTCCCACCTGATACCATCTCCAAAGTACATGCAACCAAGTCTTACTATCCTTGCTTCCAAGGAGCACTCTGGCTATACTTCTTGCAAGACGGACTTGGTTGCACTTCCATGGTATATTCAATATTCTTCACTAATATCATAATTCAAAGGCATGAATTCTTCTTCAGACTTCCTTATTCATTGTCTAGCGTTCGCATGTACATGAGGTGATTGAAAATGTCATGGCTTGGGTCAGGTGCACTTTAGTCCTTAAAGTGACATCTTTGCTTTTGAACACTTTAAAGAGGTCTTTTGAGAAGATCTGACCAACGTAATAAAAAAAAAAACGTAATACATCATTTGATTTCCTCACTGCTACTTCCATGGGTGTCGATTGTAGATCCAAATAAAATAAATCCTTGATGACTTCAATGTCTTCTCCATTTATCATGATATTGCTTACTGGTCTAGTTGTGAGGATTTCTGTTTTCTTTATGTTGGGGTGCAATCCATACTGAACGGTACAGTCTTTGATCTTCATCAATAAATACTTCAAGTTCTCTTCACTTTCAGCAAGCAAGGTTGCGTCATCTGCATATCGAAGGTTGTTAATGAGTCTTCCTCTAATTCTGATACCACGTTCTTCTTCATACAGTCATTTAAATACAGGTAAGAAAAGCTTGAGCATTTTAATTTTGTTACCGTTTGGGGCCCAAATTTTAAAATTTCCTATTTTTAAATCTTGGTTAAAATACCTCTTTGGTGGTACCAACAGGCTTTTAAATCTTAAGCATCCAAAGTGTAGCGGCTAACAGCGCAGCTTTGAGTCTGACTGTGTGTGAACCGTGGTTCCACAACTTATTAACTGTGTGAACTTGGAATTATTGTTAAATCTCTCTGTACCACAGATTCCTTATCTCTAAAATGGAGACAACAACAGTACCATCCTGAAAGAGCTGGGAGAGTAAATGGAATAACGTATTTAAAGCACTTAGAACTGAGTCTGATGAATGTGCTCATTTGTGTTAGCTATGATCACTATTAGTATTATTATTGCTATGGCTACTACTTATTCCCAGAGTACTTGAAGAATTCACTGCATCTATGTAAGATTATCAACAGAGTTGAACATGGTTTAAGTATCCTATCTATCAATTCTGACATACGGAATTTCAAAAGATGAGAAATGTTTAGAGTTTAGACAAATTAGAGAAAAAAGAGTTAGCTGCAAGAAAGTCTCCTTCAAAATAAATATCAGTTTTCACTCTCAAAAATGAAAATTTAAGGTTGTACTCTATAAGCCTACAAGGAAGCTTTCTCTGAAAGCCAAGCTCACCCCTTGTTCATCCAGTTTCATCAGCTGTTCTGTGACTTTGGGGGTGTTGAAGGCCAACCGCAGGCACTGGACATTGAGCTCGGGAATCACATGCTCCAGCACCTCTTTCAGGGGAAGCCCCCTGGCTGTTGAGTGCTTTGCTGTTGAGGGGATGGCATCCTCCAGGACTGACCCTCTCAGTGTCATGAGCTGAAAGAGAAACAAGAGCTGGGCGTGAGGGATGAGAACTTTATCACATGTACTGAAGGCCTAAACTGCGGTGACTCTGGTGAAGCCAGTGAGGGAGAAAGAATGAGAAAAGTGACATGACACTTTATATCCGGAAAATGAGGCCAGAAGACCCAGGCAACTCCAAAGGAACTCATAATCAAGCCTCTGAGGACATTTACGGAAATGCCAAATACATTATTTCCTTACAGAGATCAGTAGGATCAAGGTCTCTGCATGGTTATAATACACCACTAAGTAGACAAACAGAAAAATAAGGAGATATCTCAGAGAAATATCTGAAGAATAAGTGCTTAGAATTTGGATCTTATACCTTTGTGAATTATTCAGTCTTTTCAATTTCTGTGCTTACCTGGGAGAATGAAGATATTTAGACATTGAAAAATAATCATGTAATTAACATTCTGAGCTCTACATTAGAACTGATTATCTTATGTAAAAACCAAAAAACCCATCACCATTGAGTCAATTCTGACTCACAGCGACCCTGTAGGACAGAGTAGAACTACCCCATAGGGTTTTCAAGGAGCAGCTGGTGGCGTCTAACTGCCAAACTTTTGGTTAGCAGCCGAGCTCTTAACCGCCACAGCACCAGGGCTCTATCTTATGTAAAGGAGATATTTATTGCCATTTTCCCTTATACAATAAAAATACGTGCCATAACTGTAGGAAGTTCATGGAGTTTCTGGCACTTTTTGCGCTCCCCCTCCTTCCCCCGTGCCCCCCCCCCCATTAGTGATAGCCAAATGTTGGACCAGAGATGGAGCTGGTTTGTGATGAACACTTTATGGTCTCACCAACATAGGACAGATAAGAACAGTATAGTCCTTGAGCACTGAGAATGTGGCTCTGCTGGAGCTGGGCTCATAAGGGCTCAGAAAGACTGGGCACATCAACTGGGCCCTGAGGTATAAAGACAATAGCTAAGATAATCTTGGAAAATATCTTTTAGGGAAACTTTCACACAATTAAAGGCTAGCACAAGGGAGGAGTGGGTGCCAAAACTGCAAAGTGACGGAGAGCCCTCTAAGCAGAAGACCCTGAAGGCAGACTGTGGGGTGTACACCTCATCTGGCTGCACTAGGTAATCTCAGAACTTTTTTGAGTGGGAACAATGATTTTTAATGTTAAAAAAAAATTAAGTTGGCTAACAAGATAAACTGCAAGAGAAAGAAAAGTGGAGACAGAGAAAGAACATAGAAGGAGGCTGCAGCAATCTTCAGGTAACAGAAAAGAGGGCATGATACAGTAGCAATGGAAAAAATGGAACACCCGACAATACAAGAAAAAGGTACTTGAGCGTTTTGCAGTCTATTCATTTCATTAGTATCTTTTCTTTCATTGTAAATGATTTCTTTTCAAATAATACTTCCCAAAAAACACCATTTTCCTATTACCTAATATCGAATTCTGACAGATAAACACACACAGTTTTTTTCTTTTTTTTAAATCATGGAAAACAGCTTAATAACTCCGTTATTATGTGTTTCCTTTATGCAAAAGTACATGCCTTGGAATGGGGACCACAAAGGCTGGGAGAACTCTCAATTTAGAAACCAAGACCAGGAATGCTAATCATTGCATCATGCTCCATAGACAGGCAGCAGTTAACTTCACAAAAGCCAAAGCAGATGAGAAAAAGAATGACTCATTTTTAACACCCAAATCACTATACTACCGACATTTTGGTTAGTAAATTTCAGAAACAAGAAGAGAGTCCTCATAAGACCCTGTACTCCTATGCCATAAGATTTTGTTCATAAACAGACATACATATAAATCCATGTAAGATCTTTTCTTTAATGTTTCGTAATAGTCACTTCTATTGAAATGAGATTTATGTGCACTTCTGTGTTATTGATGGCATTCACTGAAGCAACTGGGACATCACTGTGGTGACCGTGTTTTCTCGATGAATTTATTAACACGAGAACTTAGTAACATGAAAAGGCCCTACAAAGCATAAACACTGAATCCTATTTCTTACACATTTCGTGGACTAGAGTCAGTGAAAACAGTGAGGTTGAAGTGCCTGTCCCACAAAGTCCAGGAGCTATGAACAGCAACCAACATCCAGAAACATTTCTATCAAGGAACTTCTTCAAATTTATTTCTATGAAAAATCTGATAAAGACATGATTTAGGAAATAATACTGGAGCCATTATTCCCTGTCCTTGAGCCTTGAGAATGTGGCTCTGCTAGAGCTGTGCTCATAAGGGCTCAGAAAGACTCACAGGGCACATCAACTGGGCCCTGAGGTATAAAGACAATAGCTAAGATAATCTTGGAAAACATCTTTTAGGGAACCTTTCACACAAGCCAGAACACAAAAGACTTTCCACTCTTATCTTCCTCTGTTAACTTTTAGTGAATAGAAATTTGTTGGACCGATGAAGATCCTCCTGACTGTCATTACGGAAACCTGTACCAATGCCTGTTGAGAGAGGGATAATTCGAAATGCAGGATCACAGTTTCTAGCCAATCTGTGAAAAGGTCAAGCCTTCAGTGGTTTTGCCCACTGTGTAGTGTTAATATATACTGATGACTCTGTAATGTTCTGTGGACTCGGGCAGACCTGGCTGTGGCCGCGTGCTTGTCCTTTTTCCCATTCTTTTTTATTCTGTAATGTTTTCTTGGACTTGGGCAGACATGGGCTCTGGCAGTATGCTTGTCTACTTCTCAACTTTTGCCTTTTTGAATATATGCCAAATAAAACTTTCTTTTTGCTTTACTAAACTTTTTGATGTTTTTACCGTACAATAGATATTACGATTAAACCACATTTAATAGATTATTTTTTTTGGAAAGGAGAAAATTGCACATAAGCTACTGGCAATTAATTGGAAGGGAGGGAAGAAGGAAAAGGGAAGCAGGCAGGAGACAGAGAGGAAAGGAAGGAAGAAGGGAAGGGGAAAAGATAGAGGGAGGGAGGGGAGGTACTATTCTAGGCATTGGGCATGTGGTAAAGAACAACAAAAACAAAAGTCCACACCCTTACAGAGCTTACATTCTAGTTGAGGAGACTAATAAAATAAATAAGTACAATATGCCAGTGTGTTAAATGTTAATATAAAAAATATAAAGCATGGAATTATATATGAAATGTTAGCAGGAGGGACTAGAAATATTTAGATGCAGTAGCCACAGCAGGTCCCACTGATCTGTGAGTAAAGGCCAGAAGAAAGTGTGAGAGCGAGCCAAAGGATGGCTGGGGAAGAGCATTCCATTAGAAAGGCAGAGGGAGTCGAGGGCTTGGAGAGGGAACGAGGCCAGTGGCTAGAACAGAGTGGGCCGGGAGGAGGGGTTTGCATCAGTCGTGCAAGGTCTGCTCTAGCAAGGACACTGGCTTTCATCACAGGGAGATGGGAGACCATGAGAATGACAAGATCTGGGTTACATTTCAAAAGGATCCCTGCTGGGTTGAAAGGATGCAGGGCTTAAAGGAAGGAGCAGGAGACCAGTTTCAGGAAAAAGATGGTGGCTTACAGGAGGCTGAGGCTGAGGCAGCGGGGGTAGGAGAAGTGGTTCAATTCTAGACATATTTTGAAGATAAAGCCAACAAGCTTTGCTGACAGACCAGATCTGAAGGGCAGAAGGGAGCAGGGGAGGTGAGAGTCAAAGTGTGACTTCAGGGTTTCTGGCCTGAACAACTGGAATAATAGAGTTGCCATTAACAGAACATTAATTCAAACATAAAAGCAAGTGAAACTAACAACATTTGACTTGGATGTTTCAATCAAAGGCTAAGGAAACAGACCCAAGAGATGTAACTTAGTGGAACGGGCAACAGGAAAAAGACTGAAATGGCTGACCAGAGAAGTGGAGGGAGGTGCCAGCAGAACGAAGATGGGAAAGAGAGAAGTCAGTGTGATTCACCAACCACAGCACAGGGCTCCTGTTAATTTAGGACAGGAGTTAACACTGGAGAGAGAGAGGCTGTGGCCAGACAAGGAGTGCTTGCCAGGCTAGCTGAGAAGGGACAACTCATGAAGACCAGTAACAGGATCTGAGAAAGAAAGTGCTGATTTAGAAAATCTCAACCTTGACATGAGGGACGGGATAGATAGTGGCAAGAAGAGGAATTTAGGTGGATAAAAAATAGCATAGGAAAGGAAGGATATGGTGGAGGCTTAAATCAGAGTGGCCTTGTGGGGTGGGAGGAGATAAGAACAGGGAAGTCAAATACACTTGGGAGTAAAATATGTGAAGTTCACAGAAATCTGGGAGCCTAGGGAAGCTAGAAGCAAACAATTACCTACAACCACCTTCAAAAGCACAGTATGTTCTCTGTGCTTCTCCTGTCCAACAAAAGAACTCGCATTGCTTAAAGATTAGCTTTGGCATGAAAAAAAGTACACTATAGCATGTTAGCTCTTCGTTTCTCTCTGGCCACTATAAAGAATATATTAGGTATTAAAGTCTTGCCTTTAAAAATCCTATATTTAATTTCCCCAGAGTTCAAGCTTAGGAACAATTACTAAGCGAAGCCAACCGCTGAAACCTGCCTTGCATTCAATGGTGGGAAATGAAGCCAAATGCCTATCTACTCTAGTTTCAAAGCCATTCTTTTTTAGATTCCTCCAGAGGGCATTAGGAATTACTGGATAACAACAATCTTAAAGTGAATTAGGAGCAGAGAAGCAACAAACTGATAACTGGCACAACTATACATAGGTTTAGAAGGAGCGAAAAGTACCACCTCCAAGTTCCAAATGCTGAGTTAAAAAAAATAACAAAAAAGCTTTGTTGGCTGTTTCCTTTTATTTTTCCTTTCCTATATACTTTTTAACTTTTAAATTAAAAACTCAAATGTTATATGTTACACAGATTCCTAAAAAAGCTTCAAGAGCCTGCTTTACCACAGTTAAGCAGCCTCTGGTTTAGAAAGCCTGGGTTCTAGAACTCAGTGAATAGGTCCAATATTTAGGAAAGTGAAAGAGGAAGAACAGAGTCACTTTGTCTCTTCTTGGGTCAAGAAATATCCTAAGCAACAGCTTGGAATAGGGGAGTTTAAGTCTTGGGTGGCCCTCATCCTTCAGAACTCTGTTCTTTAAGCTGGCTGATGCTTTCTGCCTGCCCCAGTAGGATAGGCAATATCTCACTTGGTATTCTCATGACTCCAATTTCCTTGGGCTACTCTTAATGAACATATCTATCTCGAATCAAAACACCCATTCATTCATTGCATCTATGCAGAGCTAAATGGAAAGAAAAAATCCAGATCTAACCATCATGGCCACCCCCACCACCACCACCAATGACTGAAAGGAACTCTTTGTTTATTCTGAAGACATCTGTAACCATGTACTATTAAATTTAATTGCTTTGCTCTTTTTCCCCCCTCATCTTCAATTAAGCCTCAAACTTCTCATTTGCAACTTACCTCACTAGTTCTAAAAATTATCCGGTAGTTGTATGGAGATCCATTTTCTTTCATTTCTTCTGGTTTTTCCCTTCGAATGCTCACAGCCACCGGACCAAGATTTTCATCAGCCCCAAAATAGTTCCAGTGTTCTTAGGTAAAACAAAACAAAATAAACAAATTAGAAACTTTGCATAATGCATTGATAGTTATATTCTGCTCAACATGTAAGACTGCCACTCAAAAACTGTATCAATAAAATGTAAACATATTCAACATATATTAAAATTCTTCAATGAGTCAAAACAAAGACTTAGCCACAAAGGCTGAGTTATAGAGGAGGTAACACTGTACAGAGGTAGCCTGCTGAACTCTACTACTCTACAACTTCCTACTCTATGTATTTAAAATGAAAATTGTGTTTCCTCCCAAATATTCCCCTATTTAAATAGGTTACGTTGGGTGTCCTTCCTTGACTACAGGAAGATTTCTGTCAGGGCTACTTAACCGTTGTTCTTGAAAACAAAACAAAAACAAACAACTAAATCTAACTGGGAATAGGTGTTGAGGAGACAGTGATTTCCCCCAGATTAAAAATAATTCCCCTGAACTGGAGAGCAAGAGGGCTGTGACTCCCCGAGCAGCACTCTGTTCCCCAGGTAGCCCATGCAAGAAGGAGCACAGAGGAAAAGAGTTTCCAACTGTCCCAAGGGGGCGGGAGTCCGGGTCCAGGGCTGCAACTTACCAATGGTTCCCTTGTCACAAGCAAGACAGGCAACCAGCAAAGTCAGTGAACCTGGAGGGAATGTATAAGCTGAGACAATAGGCTTCTTCTTGGTGACTAGTATGACCAGTGACTGATGATTCAGGGGCCTCTCCTCCATGCTGTGGCATTGTCTGAGGCCCCAAACCTTAGCATAACCTCAGGGTGTGGGGGAAGCCTCCTCCAAACAAATGGTGTTGAATTTACCCTCCTCCTGACCAGAAGGAAGGTCAGGACCAAAACTGAGTTACAGAAAATGAATAATAATAAAAAAAAAGATATTTACTGTGCTTCTTAAAAATATATACTTCTTTAAAAAATTAACATTGCTGATATGTACATAAGCTGTTCCCAAAGAAAGTCCATAAAACATAGAAATATATGAAAAGCTAGAGTAGGTAACTTATTTTTTCAAACCTCCAAAATATTTACATTTTCTATTTCATTTACATGTGACATTGTTAAATGAACCAGTTGTGACATGGTACCTTATTCTCATACAAAATGCATAAGTATTTGAAAATATATTTTATTCCCATACAAAATATGTAAGTATTTGAAAATCCATGAGAATAATAATAAATACCATAAAATATTTAATCATGTACTTTCAAAATTTAGGTAATGTATACGAAAACACTTGGCAAGTACTGAAGAACAAATATAAAAGAAATAATCATAAATATTGAAAGCTCTCTAATAATATCTCCATCCATGGAAATTCAAAATAAGAAAAACACGATGGGTATACAGTGTAGGCAACAAACCTTTTCTATGTGGAAAACTGAGCAACAACCCAATAAATGCCCCAAAAATTCATGTACAAACACTCGTGTACATCCTCAAAGCACAGCACATGAGAATCACACTCAGAGGTTATTTACTCTTACTTTGCACACAATTCTAATGAGCTTGGTTGTCTGGTCTTCAAGCCCACGGCTTTATTTCAGAGGTGTATAATTCCAGATGTTGACAAAGTCCAGGGTGTAGGGCTGATACAGACTTGCATGCAGACAGCAATGTGATAGAACAACTGACAACGAGGAAGAAAACAGAAAGGGAGGAGACAGAAATAGTATAAAAAAGCGGACATGAACTTAAAGAAAAAAACAAAACAGCAATCTGGGGCCACTTACTGAACTGAAGGAGCAAAGAGCTTATTAACACACTTTGATAACTTCAGAGAGTGTTTTAATATTGCAGCACAGAACAACAGTGGATGTTTCCAAGGTGAGCATGAGTCACATTCATTATATTCTTTTCTTTGTGCTTCTTTGGACCCAACTGAGACCTGGCTTTTTAGAAACTCCTCACATACACCCCACATACCACAGGTGGGATGGAAGTTTTCTGCTGCTGGAGAAATTCAGAAAGGTATAGAACTACTATCAATTCATCGTCAATAACCTCAACTGGTCCTCAAATTTTCCCTGGTCAGTGCGCTCTCTGCTTCTGCAGAGGAGATATTTCAATCATCGTTCTCTATTCTCCTCAACTTCCCCCCAACCCATCTTCTTCTCAATTTCAGCAAATGACAATGCTGTCTATATCATTAAAAAAAAAAAAGGTGGGAGTCATTTCAGAAGCAAATTTCCTCATTTTCTAGCACCATACATACAAACTTACCTGCATTCAGACTCCTGCTTCCTTTTCTCTACGATCCAAAGATCTCCCCCTACATTTTGGTGTCCACATATTCCACTTTCCCAGGGACTCTAATGCCTTGAGAAGCCTCTCTGTATCTTTTTTATCTTGCTCATTCCCATACCAGTTAATCAGGCTCAAGTCTCCATCTTTAAATATAAAATTTACCCTCAACCCCTTATCATCCTTCAGGTTATCTCCTCTTGTCATCCATTGGGAACTTCTTGAAAGAGCTGCCTAGTTCCTCATTTTAGAATTACTATAATCTAACTTCCCTTGCATCGATGAATTCCTTAGTTAAAACAAATAGTCATTTTTGGACCTTACCTTGCTCAAACTTTCCATATACCAGGCACAGTTATCACTTCATTTTTTCTAGAAATACTCTTACTTCCTGGCTTCTATGACAGCACCCTCTCATGATTTTCCTTGGAAAACTCTGGCTGTTCCTGCTCAGTTTCCCTTACTTTTCCCATTTTAAATATTTCATCCAGTCTCAGAACTTCAACAGGCATCTCAATGTTGATGATACTCAAAAATTTATATCCCTACTCCAGACTTTTCTCGAAGCCCTAGATGTTTACATATACCTAATGGAACTCTTTGTTCCTCTGGCATCTGCAAAAGTGAGCCCATCAGCTTCCCACATAAGCCTACATAGCTTTCTCTGCAGGTGCTATTTCAACGAATGGCACCACCATTCACCCAGATGCTCACACCAGATCCATCGTCATGCTTTGTTAATTTAAGTTCCTAAATATCTCTCAAATCAATGTACTTTTTCCCCATCCCACCGCCACTGATTAACCATAGTCATTTCTTGCCTGAATGTTTGCACTAGTCTTCTAACCAGTATGCTCTTTTCCAATTTGTTCACACAGCAGCCTTCTAAAAATGCAAATCTGGCTATCTACTATGAAACTTAAAATCCTTCTCTGGTTTCCAGAGGGTTCTTGGATACTTTTTATGGCTTCTCAAAGGCCCTCACAACCTGTCACCAGATTATCACTCCAGCCTCAACTAAGAGCTTCTCAACTCTGAGAACCAACTATGCTGAACTTTCAGTTGCTCGAACTCAGTGTGTCCTTTCTCTCCTGAAGAACTCTGCCTACAACATTCTTTCCACGACTTCTCTTTATTTGCCTAATCCTCTCATCCTTCACGACTCATCTGAAACGTCATTTAGGTATCCTCTAAATGGCTGACTGTACACTGGGGCAGAATGAGAGTGTTCACTTTGCATATTAGCACTAATTTCACTAAAAGGTGTAAGAATCCATACAATAATACAAATTAATAAACCAAATATTTAATATATTCCAAACACAAAAATTTAGAAAGCATTATAAAACACTTCTAAAATATAAACATTAAGCAATTTAGTATAAATTTTAGTATAAAAACAAACTATTAAAAAAAAAAAACTAAACCCTACATAAAAATGAAGAACACTTAGTTAATAATAAAATCGTAAAAATTAACTATCACTTAAACAAAAATTCTTTTGGCAGTATCATCATCGAAATCCGAGTGTATCTTTGTGCACTTTTTCCCAGGTGCTGAAGCACATTTCTGTGAGTTGGGGGGAATGGTGATGAGATAATTATAAACTAACTTCAAACACTTTGTTCAGACTTTATCTTCAAACAAACCCATCTCTGGCTTGATAACTCTGGGAAGATCTTTTTTGACTTATGTGCATGTTTGTGCAGAAACAGCAATCTTTTTTTTAATTGAAAGAGCTCTAGCTATTATTTCCAAGAAAGCATTTCCAATCCATCTTCCTTTATTTCAGCTTCACCAAGTAGAAATGGAGATTCTGGAAAAGGTCCTGTGTTAAGTTCAATAATACCACAATCAGTTCCACATGTCCAAAAACTCTTTCAACTAGAGCAAAAATTATTCTCACAACAAAAGCTGTGTGTTTGTCCACTGTCCATGTTTTTGTTCCCAAGGGTTAGGCGGTACAAGAAAACCTTTTCTACAGGAACACAACTCTATTCAATTCAAAATTCTCAATTCTGTGTTCAACTTTCTGGGCAGACAAGAGTTCTGTTCAGTAAGTCATATTTAAATTGAATTTTTGAGTCCTTTTACTTTGATTCCACGACAAATAATTCAAAGCGCAGATTTTTCTTTTAAACTGAAATAACAGCCTCTTGGCGGATGTCTTCTGTGTGGTTCTCTGGCCACTCTTGGCTCTGCTGCATCTTTCACCTCACTGCACACTGGACAGAACCCCCTTCTCAGGAGCATATCTCTGGGCAGCACTCCTGCACAGGGTACCTGCTCCATGTTGCAGCTTTAATTCTGTTTTCCCATCAGTAGTCTCCCTCCACCCTTCACTAGTGGGGTAATCCATCAATTACAGAGGGCTCTTCCAGTCAGGCACGTATCAGCCTGTTCTTTCTTTTTTGAGGAAAAGTAAGGAAGAGAAGGGGAAGACAGACAGGGGAGCTGCAGACGAGTATAAAAGAAAGGCTGGGAAGTCTCTGAGAAGGGAATTCAGGATTACGAAAACTGGAGGAAAGAGAGGGGACAGAAACTGAAGACTCAAGCTGGGTGAATACAGCTGCTGATAGATGAAGTGAAATAAGAGCATTACATCACCCAAACGAATGATATTTCAGTGCCAGCATACTGGAATGCCAAAAACCCATAAGCTAAGCACTATATTAGAATGAAGGCTCCCTAAAGCAAGGCATTTTGCCAAGCACTATGTCTAATATTTGCATTAAAAATGAGAATACAGGTATTTCTTTTTTATAGATGTGGCAACTGTGATTTAGAGGAAGTAAAACTTGCTGGCCACAAGTAGTAAACAGTAATACCAGAATTCACACACATTATTTTAACTACTGATTCCAAACGTTATTTTCATATACATATATATATATACACACATATATATATACACACACACATATATATACACACATAAAACATTACCTTCCCAGAAGCTTCTAAAATGTTATTACGAATAAAAGAATATTTAAATGAAATTTGATACCTGAAGAGATAAACTATTATTTGGCCGGTTCACACATAATGTTTCACTCCTAGATACACTGTATAGGTAAGATTTTACCATGCTTAAAGGAAGAAGTATTATTTGTTACATTCAAATCTGGTTGGTTCTTTCCCCCACCCCTCCATTTTTCACATTTAACACCTAAACAAATGTTTAGCTTGAAGTTTTATCAGTCTGGTTGCTGAATTTGTACCAAGGATGGTACAGAGAATGCCAAAAAGTGGTTTTGCCATCACTAGAAAATCCACATAGCTGTATTTTTGGCCGACACAGTCATGACAATAAAAAACAAAACACGTCACATTCTTAATGATAAGAAACAGTAAACAGTTCAAAGCCCCAAATATTAGATCAGGTACAGTCAAATCACCTGGTTTCAAGCACACATGCAAAAGGCAAGAAAAACTGCCCTCTCTAAGAGGTTAAGCCTGATATTTTAATTGTAAAGGGGGAAAAGAAAATATAATCACAAGAGTTACAGGGTTTCAACCAGCTTATACTGGGTTTCATAACTTCTGTAGACTTTGTATTAATATTTCAATTACATATTTCATTCTGTTGTACACAGGGTCACTATGAGTTGGAACTAACTCAATGGTACCCAACAACAACAGCAACAAATTTCTTTAGAGATACCAACATAGTCTGGACCATGCATAATTATGAATAAATAACTTATAAAGTTATAAAAATTACAGTCATGTCTTAAAATATTTCTTTAGGATTATTATTAATCTAAAAAATTAAATAGAATAGATAAACACAAATGAAATAAATACAAGGCAAATAAAACTTGAGCACTCTCTTATACCTAACAAAATTAGTAACATTCCTAAAATGAAAACGGCCCTTGGTAGAGCTGTAATATATTCACACACTGCTGGCGGCACTGTGAATTGGTACCAACCGTTTTAGAAAGCAATATGGCAATATATGTTAAAGTCACAAAAATGTTCACATTCTAATCTTAGAGCTACTCTGACTATTGCAGAAGGAAAAATGAAAGCTCTTCCATTTTCCTCAGAAAAGGCAACAAAAGTTACTTTAGAAACAGGCACTAAAGAAAGATGCTACTAAGGAGCCCTCATGGCACAATGGTTAGGCACTCAGCTGCTAACCAGAAGCCTGGCAGTTTGAATCCACTCTGTGGCTTCTCGGGAGAAGACCTGGAGATCTGTTACCATAAAGATTACAGACTAGGAAACCCTATGGGGCGGAGTTCTGTTCTGTCATGTGAGTTGAAATTGACTCAATTGCACCCAACAATAACAAAGATACTACTAACCAGACAGACTTAGACCTCATTACATGTCAGCAGGCCAACGAATGTTACAACTTAACTTTACCAGCTTGAATTAAAATTATTTCACCACTTTTAACATTTTAAAGGAGCTCTGGTGGCACAGCAGTTAAGCATACTTGACTGCTAACTGAAAGGTTGACGGTTCGAACCCAACAGGGGCTCTACGGGAGAAAGACAAGGCAGTCTGCTTCCTGAAAGATTACAGCCTTGGAAACCATGTAGAGTAGTTCTACTCTGTCCTGTAGGGTTGCTAGGAGTTGGAATTGACTCGACGGCAACGAGTTTCATTTTTTTATTGGGTTCAAATTGTCTACTTGTAAACACCTTAATACCATTAATAACTTCATTAGAAAGAGAAAATTGGACTACAGTTAGAGAATTTTTAAAAAGGAAACAGTTTGCTTTTAAAATGAAACCGATTTTCCATAGTGGAGATAATAAAAGGTCAACTGTTTAAAGAATGGTGCTCTCTCTGGGAAGTACACCACTCAGAGATTCTTAATCTCTGGTCCCGAAAGGACTCATCCTAACTATAGGGTGGAGGTTCCGTGAGAACTAAATAGCCTAAGACTGCATCATAATCAAAAGCAGGTAAGAATAATGGATGGGGACATTTGCACAGGTCTGGTCACATGTCGGAATCCTGTTCCAAAGCACTCCTCTATCCTCCTAATTATTGCTGTATAAGAGTCATCGCCCACATTTACAAAGTGCATAGTATTGTGAGGTTCCAGCTCTTCTTCCATAGGTAATTCTTAAAAAGGGAGGTGGTTTATGTGCTGAGATTGCATGAAGTTTTGGGCTGAGCAGTCTGTATTATACCCCTAACTTGCAGCGGCAAGTAGAATTTACTATGAAGTTATGTTGACATTGATAAACTACATTAAAATGGTTAAGTAAACAAATACAAAGAAAACTCTATTAGAAACAAAGGGAAAGTTAAGAGTAGCAGAATCATAATGGACTATAATCAATCTACAACAAATGGCCACTATTTATACTTTCAAAAAATTCAACCTTATTTGGTGATCAAAGAGATGAAATATTCCTTTTGGTTCATAATAAATACTCAAGTATAAAACAGTGAATATTCAAAATACTCAAAAGAGTATCAAGCTATGCACTTTTAAACATAAAAAAAATTTTCTGCTCTAAGCTTTTTTAAGAGCAATTTGACAATAAAAATCAAAGTTTCTGTGAAGTTCTCACGATTTCATTTATAGGGCTCTATCTTACAGAAATAATTGGATTTGTGTGGGGGGAGGGGAACACACATATTACTATACCACAAATTTTTTAATGCTTTTACAATTCTATTTCAATATACTCATGTTTCCTTTGCATTTTTATTTTGTGCACTTAAAAATATTATTCTAAGGAGAATCCACAGGCTTCATCAAAATGCCAGAGGGATCCAGAGTGCAAAAAAGTTAAGAATATCTGATGTAAGCATTATTTATAATATTGAGAAATGGGAAAAACCTGAATTTCCAATAGGTGGAAAACTTAAATGATGGCAATTATGGAATCATTAAAAAATATAAAAATGTAATTATCCTTATTTTATTTAAAAAATGAGTATGTATATTTTTTAATAGGACAGAAATAAAATCACTATTAATCTTACCAGATTTTTAAAATTTTTTGTATAGTTCTAAGTTTTCTATGATGAACATACACAACTTTTATAATTAGAAAATTTTTAAAGTATAAAAACGTATTTACTTACAAATGGTCAACGATTATAAAGAAAATGCAAAAACCCTGCATATTAATGCAGCTCTTTACTTTTCATGTTAGTCAATACCAACTAAAATGCCAGCTCAGAAAAAAAACCATATTTAATATCCAAATGCAAGCAATCACAATGAAAAACCTGTCTTTAACTCAATTTCCCACCACCCGTCTATCAGTTTGTCGTACTATGGTAGCTTATATGTTGCTATGATGCTGGAAGTTCTGCCACTAGCATTTCAAATACCAGAAGGGTCACGCACGATGGACAGGTTTCATCAGGGCTTTCAGACTAAGAGACTACAAAAGAAGGCCTGGCAATCTACTGCCAAAAATTAGCCGACGAAAACCCGATGGTTCACAATAGAATGTTGTCTTGATTTGCTTGATTCGGGCAAGTCTTCAGGAGAGATCAACGGCTAGAGGAGGACATTATGTTTGGTGAAGCAGAGGGCCAGCAAGGACAAGGGTGATCCCTGGTGAGATTGGTACAAGAGCCACAACAATGGACTCAAACATGCTTGAGGCTGGCACAAGACCAGGCAACGTTTCATTCTACCATACATAAGGTTATGAATCTTAGTTGACTTGATGTCGGCTAACAACTCAGTTTATATTTAAAATACCCTTCGTACTCCCTTTCCAGGGATATCACAGAAGGATGTCTTCCTACATAAAATGCTTATGAAGGATTTGGAGGGAAGTCTCTCAGAGGTAACTGAAAATTCAGATAAGGCAGAAATCACTGCTGTCCACAAGGTCAGGGACCATGCAATGTGTCCCAAACGCCCAGCATATCTGTTGACTAACTGCCCATATGAATCACAGAGGCTGTTTCTGCTAATGTTTCTCCTTCCCTTGACTTAAATAAAATTGGAACATGTCTTCTCTCGCTGCCTTGCAGCTTCAGATGAATGGACTCCTATACAGAGGAAGGTTCCATGAGCAGGATGGGAAAAACACTGATACAATGAAAAAGTATTTTTTGAGCACCGAATTTCAGTGCTCAGGATAGGTGCTCACCGGTATCTGGAGTTACAATGAGAAATGATTTGGGGATATAGTTGGCAGGCTTTATTATATGTCATCAACTTGTATTGAAATAACAGATCTAAAGGGTTCTTATTTCCTTGAGACTGTAAAACAAAGCAGAGACATTCTTTGGAATATGGCAGTAAGCATGACAGTTGCTTTGATGTACCCTTAATACAAGAAATTGGGCACACATTCCCATTAGTTTTACATGTGGATGGCTCACGTTAGCTACTGCTATTAGCTGTACTCAAGGTTTATTCATTTATTTTTCAATCCTTTCAGACTTATAGAAAAGTTACAAAAGCAGTACAGGGAATTTCCCTATATATCTCTCCCCCAACTTCCCAATGCTAACACCCTGCATAACTACTGTGGTGCAATGGATCACTTTTAGATGGCCTTTCTTGCCATGGTCTCGCAACTCCCACCAAATGACTGAGACTATGCAAATGAGGTGCTTATGCCCACCAAGGGGACTGGATAGCTTGCTAATAATACAAACAAGACACATGACACCCTTGTGGGAATGGGAAGTGAAAATAAGATGTATGGAGTCCTAATGCGGGGATTAGTCAGTTTTGTCATCCTGCTGGGCTTAAACTCAGCCATCCCAGAGGTGGAAAGGTGGGACCTTACTATCACCAAGAAAGGACAGCTAAGAACAGAGTGCTTCCTATGGACCCAGGATCCCTGTGATGAGAGCCTCCTAGACACAGGAGACAGAGAGAGCTTAACACTGGAGACGGTGAGAGACAGTGAGAAGCTGCGGCAGAGAAAGAGTGGCAGCAGAACCAGGAGACCAACACAATGAAAAAGCTGAGTGGCTTGCTGTCAGAGTGGACTGCCTCTGGGCACCTGGCAGAGCTAGCTTTGCCGATCGACTGACCTAGAGAGCTTAGCGCCTTCAGGCCAAGGCATCCTGGCAGAGTGGGGTGCCTCTGGGCACTTACTGGTGGAGCTAAAGAGCTTGCAATACTTGCCTGAGCAGGGCAGAGGCCAGGCCCGGGGTTGAGGGGCCAAGGAGCAAAGAGGGGCCTGCCTGGAGACGCGGATGAGAAAAGGCTGTCCTGATGGAACAACTATACCCTGAGTCATTTCTGAGCCTTCCTGAACTGTAACCTTTACTTCCCTAACAAATCCCCTAATTGTTTGAGTATGGTCTGTGAGTTGTGTGTGGCCGTAACAATGAATTATCAAATCCAGAAGTGAAAAAGGGAATGCCGTGGGAGGGACAGCTGGTGTCAGAATTGGTAAAGAGGTTGGAGAGAGAAAGCATGTCTGACCTCTGCTTCACAAGCATCACCCTTAGGCTGGTCATACAGATAAGGATTCTCCTCCCCCCGCCCTGTGAAGTCAGACAAGGAGGTCTGACGCCTCCACCACATCATATTTACAACTACACACAGTACAATTATCAGAACCAGGAAATTAACACTGGTACAAGAGCATTAACTTTTCATGGTCCAATTATATTCTGCTTTTAATTTTTTGCTGATACCATGTGTTTTCATTAATGGAAGCTAGCTATTTAACCCTTAGGGACTTGAAGGAAACACCTATGGAAGATAAAAGGCGGGAAAGCAAGATCGGGCAGGGAGAGCCTCAGGCCAGAATGAAAATGTGACAAAGTCTCAGCCAATGCAATGGGGAAATCCAGAGAAAAGAATGAGCATTAGAAGTCCTTTTATCCCCAGAAAGAGATGGTTCTCCTTGAAAACTCTAGCAGATCAGAATGCACCATAGCCAGAGACTGTCAGCTTAACCTACTCCTTCCAGCCGAGCCCTGTGGAAGGGAGGTGGAGTGCCGCACCTCCACGGCGGCCTCATATGTATGACTGCCTAGCATGGGTACTGCAGTGGTAAACCAGACAGACCGCATGCATCAAGTTTACATCCTGGTGGAGCGAAACAGACAATAAATGAATCAGATAAAAACATGCTGTTTTTGTGTGCCGTAGAGTCAGTTTCAACTCGTGCTGTTGTCACGGGCCGTCAACTTGGGTTAAGGCTCATCGCGACCCTATATTCAACAGAACAAAACACTGCCTGGTCCTGTGCCATCCTCACAATCATTGGTTTATCTGAGCCCACTGTTGCAGCCACTGTGTCAGTCCACCTCAGTGAGGGTCCTCCTCTCTTTAGAGGACCCTCTACTTTATCAAGCACGATGTCCTCCTTCAGGGACTACATGTCCAAGGTACATGAGATGAGGTCTTGCCATCCTTGCTTCTAAGGAGCATTCTGGTTGTTCTTTTTCCAAGATAGAGTTGTTTGTTCCACTGGCAGTTCACCATACACTCAATACTCTTCGCCAAAACTATAATTGAAAAATGTCAATTCTTCCTCAAGTCTTCCTTATTCAGTGTCCAGCTTTCACATGCACATGAAGCAGTTGAAAATACCGTGACTTGAGTCAGGTGCACCTTAGTCCTTAAAGTGGTATCTCTGCTTTTTAACACATTAAAGAGGTCTTTTGCAGCAGATTTGCCCAATGCAATACAATTGATTTCCTGACTACTGCTTCTATGGGCACTGATTGTGGATTCAAGGAAAATGAAATTCTTGACTACTTCAATCTTTTCTCTGTTTATCATGAGGTTGCTTACTGGTCCAGCTGTGAGGATTTTTGTTTTCTATATGTTGAGGCCCACTGATCCATGCTGAAGCCTGTAGTCTTTGACCTTCATTGCTAAGTGCTTCAAGTCCTCTTCACTTTCAGCAAGCAAGGTTGTGTCATCGGTATATTGCAAGTTAATGATTCGTCCTTCAATCCTGATGCGGTGTACTTCTTTATTTAATCCAGCTTCTCTGATTATTTGCTCAGCATACAGATTGAATAAATTTGGTGAAAGGATACAACCCTGAAGCACACCTTTCCTAAACCACATAATATCCCCTTGTTCTGTTTGAACAACTGCCTCTTGGTCTACGTACGGGTTCTGCAGAACACAATTAAGTGTTCTGGAATTTCCATTCTTTGAAATGTTATCCATTTAGTTGTTATGATCTACACAGTTAAATGCCTTTACATGGTCAATTAAACACAGGTAAACATTTCTGGTATTCTCTGCTTTCAACCAGGTTCCATCTAACATCAGCAGTGATATCCCTCATTCCACGCCCTCTTCTGAATCCGGCTTGAATTCCTGGCAGTTCCCTGTCGATGTACTTGCTGCAACCACTTTTGAATGACTTTCAACATAATTTTACTTAGGTGCAATATTAATGATATTGATTGATAATTTCCACATTCTGTTGGATCACCTTTGGAATGGGCACAAATATGGATCTCTTCCAGTCGGTTAGCCAGGTACCTAGCTTCCATATTTCTTGGCATAGACAAGTGAGCGCTTCCAGGGTTGCATCCATTTACTGAAACATCTCAACTGGTATTCCACCAATTCCTGTAGTTTTGTTTTTCATCAACACCTTCAGTGCAGCTTGGACTTCTTCCTTCAATACTATCAGTTCTTGATCATATGCTATCTTCTGAAATGGTTGAACATCTACTCACAGTGGACTCATAATGGTTCTAGTTCATAGCAACTGCCCCACAGGGTTTCTTCAGCTGTAACCCCTGCGGGGGCAGATCACCAAATGCCCCCAAATCTATTCTCGCATGAAGCAGCTTGTGGGTTTGAAGAGGTGACCTTTTGGTTAGTAGCCAAAGTCTATACATACGCTTATTATAAAAATTAGTAATACAAGTAACAGAGGGGAACCCCTCCCTTAATTCCAATAACTCGACTGGTATTTTTCTGTATCTTTTCCTAAACACACACACACAATTTATTAATCCATTTACTAATAAGAGTGTCCTTCATATTTTTTTAGTTTCAAAAATAAAAATAGTATCTGTATATTCAATTACTTACTCATTTACTTATTCATAATATTATTAAGCATCTAGCCTGTGCCAGTTACAGCGCCTTGATGAGACGGTGGAAAACAAAAGCAGGCATATCTCTGCCTTCATGGTGTTTACAGTATACAATCAGTGTAATTAAGACAAACGAGAAATTACTGAACCTTTCTTTCTGATTAAAAAAATTATTTTATCATCTGCAATTCTGTCTGGAACCCTATTTAGATGGATGCTGGAACTCCTAGGTTTATTATCCTTTTTTTTTTTTTACTTTCATAATTTCAACTCCTTTGTATTTTTGTTCTGTATTCATCCATTTTTCTTTTGGATAAAGGGCTGATGTATACCCTTGCTCGTTTCATTCCTCAGTCCATCCACTGAATTTTATTTCAGCAGCCATTTTTTTAATCCTCAGGAACTCATTTTTCTTGTTTTTATTTTTCATAATAGCATCTCCTCATTGATATTATTTAAAAATTTTTTAAAGTTCTTTTCCTTGAATGATCTGTATCTACTTCTCAGTTGCATTTCCTGTTTTTCTCTCTCTCTCCCTTCCATGCTATTGGTTTTAGCTATCCAGTGACCTTTGTTTTCAGATTTAGGAATAAAGGTAGAGATGGATTAATGTGGGTGGTCTGGGTTTCCCCTGCAGCTGTGGTGTCCTTCCTCAGCTGGCCTCCCTTACAGTAGAGGGTGAGGGCCAACTCTGGAAAAGGAGTGCAAGCTCTCAACAGCGAGGTATCCCTACAGAGTGGAGGTGCAGGACAGAAACCCACAGAGTTGCCAGAGTTGGGAGGGCTGTATCGTATTCCACTCCTAGATGGAGCTGCCCATTCTTCCCCACCCAGGGCTTGCACTGGAACTGATGTTTCTCTCTGCCTCTAGTATTAACCACCTGACACACTCCTGCTCGTCCTTTAGGCTTCTGAGGCCTCTGTAACTTTGTCCTTGCCAAGGGTGCAGATGCACTATCCCCTGCTCTGAGTCACCCAGAACCCTTGTTTCTGCACATGGCTTTCTGCAATCCACTGGTCATAACCAGTCTGATTCAAGGCAAGGATCACAGATTAGGCAGGCTCAGGAAATGTTTCCCAAATGAATGATGCAAAGTATACGATTTATGGAGTTGAGGGTCCAGTGTATCTATCATTTACCGAATCAAGTAGAGGCAGGGAAGGCCCGCTGTGTATATGGCTTCGTGTTACACTCCAGATACCAGATGATACGCTCCATTTCCTTTTCCTCTCTTTTCAGGAAATGAGACCAAAAACAAGTCTGTGTGTGGTTGTGGTGGTTTTGTGGAAATTAACCAAGACCACCAATTGATCCCCATAGGCCCAAACTCTATTACCGAGACTTGCTTTTTACTACCGTAAACTTAGTGGACACACTGATAGAAATTTGTTAACTGGGGGGGGGGGGGGGGGGGGGGCGTGGGGGTAGGAGATAACTTTACAGTGGAGAAACCTGGCAGACAGCACCTTAACCAGGTGAGCAAGGTCAGTATCATGAACCCTGTGAAATGACGCCTAAGGAGGGCACATCATTTCTGCGGTTCTCTTGTCAAAACTGCACAACGTCAGTACAAAGCATGTGAAACTACCAGACAAACTGAAACTGAGTGATAAATACTTTTCAACAGTGTCAAGGTCATGGAAGATAAAGAAGGACTGAGGAACTGTTACAGGCTGCAGGGGACTAAGGAGGAAATAACAACTAAATGCAATGTGGGATCCTTAATAGGATTTTAGGACAAAAAAAGATACGGTGGTGAAAACTGCTGAAATTTGAATATGATCTTTAGTTAAATCACCTTACAGGCTATGGAATGTGCAAAATGTCTATGCCTTAGTCTTCATCATGAAACAGGGATAAAAACAGCGCCTACTTCCGCATAGGGTTGTTGTGAGGTTAAAATGAATAAGCATGTGTAAAGAATAGTGCCTGGCACATAGGAAGTGCTATATAAGCACATTTACAGAAGGAGGGCAGTTAACGATGAAGACCTTGTTTAGGGAGAAAAAGGATGGACTCAAAATTTTTGTTCACAGGTTTGAGATGCCAATTAGATGGGGCATCCAGATGAAGGCAGATAACAGCTGGTAGGAAACGTAACTAGAACTGAGGAGTTGGCCTGGGAGTAAGGGGTCCGTCACTTGGATGTAAATGTATACTTAGTATCTTTCCTAAAAGAACTTTCCAAGGTCAGGAATTATAAAGGATATATAAATAATGCTAATGAAAGAGAAATAGGAAAATTAAAGATGAAAATGGAAGCAAATATGCTAATAATAAAAGTTATATAGTTGAGCATCAAATTTGGTTCTGGGAGCCAAGATAAAAGAGGACATACATTTTAAAGTATACATATATTTATAAAATATATATTAATATATGTAAAATGTATACAGATATATTTTGACATATATAGAAGCACATAGAAATTCAGAAAGGCTGGCATTTGGAAGCTACCAGCAAACAATTCCTGGCATCAAATTCTAAAATAAACTTCTCAAATGGAACTTTCTAAAGAGATTGCTGAATGACATAACGGACAATGTTTTTAGCACGAGTTTTACTGCAAAAGCAAACTCCGTTTTATATGATTGGATTTTCTTACAACCTTGAATAAAAATGTTTCTGCTAATATGGCCTTTTGACAATGTATGTGGATTATAAAATAAAGCATATCAAGAAGCCACTGAGGCACATGTCCTCTTAACCAACTTCCACAAACGTCTGAACTGAGATGGCTCAGGAAATGTGAAAGCCTGGATCCTTACAGATCCTAATCTCTGTGATGTTAATGGTGCCCTGGTGGCACAGTGGTTAAGTGTTTGGCTACTACCCAAAAGGTTAGCAGTTCGAATCTACCAGTCGCTCCTTAGAAATCTGGGGCATTTCTACTCTGTCCTATAGGGTTGCTATGAGGCCAAACCGACTTGACGGCAATGGGCATGATGTTAATAAGGCAGGATTAGAGGCAGTTATGCTTATGAGGCAGGGCTCAATCTGTAAAAGTAGGTTGTGGTTGAGTCAATCTCGTCTGAAATGTTAAGAGAGAGAAGCAAAGAGGAGAGGGACCTCATTACCACGAAGCAAGAAAATCCAGGAGCAAAATGTACCCTTTGGACTCAGGGTCCTTGGGCTAAGAAGCTCCTAAACCAGGGGAAAATTGATGACAAAGACCTTCTCCCAGAGTCAACAGACAGAGAAAGCTTTCTCCTGGACCTGGCACCCTGAATTCAGACTTCCAGCCTTCTAAACAGTGAGAGAATAAATTCATTTGTGAAAGCCATACACTTGTGGCACTTCTGTATATAGCAGCACTAGACAACTTAGACAGCTACTTAGCTGATTCTAATGCACGACCGTTTTCCAAGATGCTCTACTATAAGCATCATGGTACTTCCTCTACCTTCTAATTTGTGTCAGAAAATACAACGAATGTAGGAATTATGAAGGAAGATAATAAGCCAGACTGCCTGGCTATATTACTAAGGCTATGGGGCTCTAACAAATTGCCAAGCCTTTGTCTTCAACATAAAATTGGGATAAAAATAGTAGTACATACCTCATAGGGTTGTTGTTAAGTTGAAATGAATAAATATTTATAAAGCACTTAGAACAGTGCCTGGCATATACTGAGTAATATATAAATTTTAACTTGTACCAACATCATCATCACCATCATCATCAACAAGACTACTACTATATTACAACACATAAGCTGTAATTTATGAGAATTATAGAATTGTGGACTTTAAGACTAACATGCTCTAGTCCAAAAAAAAGTAAGTTATTCAAGGTCAGAAGCTTATTCTGATTCTTGGTCTTACTATCCTGATGTAAACCAAAATTGTTGTTGTTATTGTGTGCTGTCAAGTGTATTCCAACTCATAGACAGAGGAGAACTGCCCCATAGGGTTTCCTAGGCTGTAATCTCTATGGGAGCAGATCGCCAGATCTTTTTCTCTTGGCGAGGAGCTGCGGGGTTCCAACTGCTGACCTTTCTGTTAGCAGCCTAGTGCTTAACTATTAGAATATTTTATAACACAGGTTAAGTATAATTTTTCTGTTTATTGCCATGAAAAGTTATGGATCCCATCCTTGGCTCAGAACATTTTCTAAAGAAAATAAAACACTATGTACATCATTTTGATTTACAGTACCTAGTCTAGAAAAGAATTATGATGTTGGTGAAGAATACTGAATATACCATGGACTGTCAGAAGAACAAACAAATCTGTCTTGGAAGAAGTACAGCCAGAATGCTCCTTAGAAGTGAGGATGGCAAGGCTTCATCTCACGTACTTTGGACATGTTATCAGGATGGACCACTCACTGGAGAAGGACATCATGCTTGGTAAAGTAGAAGGTCGCCAAAAAAAAAAAAGAGGAAGACCCTCAACAAGATGGATTGATACAATGGCTGCAACGAGTTCAAACATAGCAATGATTGTGAGGATGGTGTAGGACCAGGCAGAGTTTTGTTCATTGTACACAGGGTCACTATGAGTCGGAATCAACTCAACAGTATCTAATAACAAGTCTAGAAAAAAATACAACTATAAGGATTGCCCAGGAGAAAAATACGAAATAACTTCAACCCATTATTTTATTGGGGAAAAAACCCTCAATATTCATTTCTACATACCTAATCCGCTTAGCTTCCTAATTAAAGGCAAAGGAAAGAAAATAATCTTTCATATATATACATTTTTACTTCTCTCTATATATACACACATTATATTTAATTCCAGTAGAGGGACACATAATTACAGAACCACCTTTGAATAATTAATACTCAGTTTATATAATCTCAATTTAAAAAGGCAAGGAGAATGAGACAAATTATTACACATGCATAAAATCTTTCACTATTAATTTTGGCAGAAATTAACTGTTAAGTTTAAGAGACATGCAGAGCATAACATTTCAGTAATGCAGAATAAAGACTTGTTGACTCAGGAATTCATCACTTACCTGCAATATACAACTGTCCACATCAAAAACTAAACATAGAATAATTATCCTTAAAGAACTATGAATTGTAAGGCATCCTATAGTACTTTCCTCAAGTCTAATATTGCTATCTTTACAGAATAAAAAAAAAAAGATAAAAAGAAATAGAACACATCAATAAAATAAGCACAGATTTTTAGAAATATACTCAGAATGGTGTTCCCTGACTTTCTATACGTACCATAAAATAATCCACTAAAATTTATAAAATCTACTAAATGATGCTCATTTAATAATACAAAACTTGAAGAACTGCTCTTCGTAACAAAATTGGGAAAACATCAGTGCGATAAAGCAGTCATTTCAAGTACAAATGAATTTCAAGTTTGTACATTCTTAAGAAATGGTGCTAAAAGATGGCTGATTACAAGAGAGTAAGAAGAGATAAGGAAAGAAAATGTGACATTACAATACACCAAGCCAAACCCGTTGTCATCGAGTTGATTCTGACTCATAGTGATCCTACTGGACAACAGAGTAGAACTGACCCATAGGGTTTCCAAGGAGCAGCTGGTGGATTTGAATTGCTCACCTTTTTGGTTAGTAGCTGACCTTTTGGTTAGGAGCTGAGCTCTTAACCACTGTGCCACCAAGGCTCTGACATTACAGTAGCAACTAAAATCCAACATGTTGTATCGTCAAAATAAGTGTGTAGCCTAGCATATTGCTGAACCTGATTTGTGTGTATGTTGGGGTGGGGAGGGGTGGAGGTATAGGAAAATGAGAAAAGTGGACAGGAATTGTCAGAACAATCAAATTGGGTGACTTACAAAAGTTTTCAGAAGAATAAGTAAGTACACAAGCATTATTTTTTTCCCCTTTTTTCAGAAATGGGAAACTATTCTTTAATGAGCTCCACACCAGAAAAAGACAGCTTCCCCCGGTCACTCAGCAGTAGGTGGAGGCCCTTCCCTATCACAGCATCTTCAAGAACTTGACTTTGAGAGTGATACCCCACCTAACATACAGATAAGCCTACCAACACTGTTGATCAGTGGAGCAACAACTGCCACTGCTGAGGCAACCCCCGGACTCTTCTGGCTTCCATTAATACATCCCTCTGAATAGGGCTCAGGGAGGACACGCCTCATAGGCAGTACACTCAGTACAAAACTGGAAAGCCCTGTATGACCACAGAAAATAAGATGAGTAATGGCTAGGGGAAAGGCCCCACCTTAAGAAGCCATATTGGCTATAGGCAGCATCATAATTATTCTATAACTTAGTATTTTCCACTTACCAGTTACCTTCGTACTTTCATCATGGTGACTACCTAAACAAAAACTAAATGTAAAATATATTCACACTCAAAGGGAGGTGACCTTATTAGCTTTAATGCCGCCCTACTGCCTAGTCTCTACTCTCTAAGAAGGTGTGACTGGATCACCTGAACTTCTATACAGTAACGAGTTCACCCAGGGGTTCTCTAAGCATTAAGTGAGCAGGTCTACATGAAGCACTAAGTAACAGCACAATAAATGTCAGCTGTATTACTACTGTTATTTAATTCTGGTGAGTCTCAATATAAAATCACACACTAACAAAATGGCAGAGAGAAGCGGGCAGGAGAAAGAACTTGAAAGAGGAGGATTAATGGTGTTCTGCTTGTTTTCATAAGTACAAACAATGGGGTTAATCTATTGCTCCAGCATCTTTCCACCAATGAACTTAGTCTAACCGGCAGGGTCAAATGTCTGCTAAAGAGTCAACCTGCATAACAATGATGTTTATAAAAACAATGTAATATCAAAAAGTGAGTTTGACTTCATTAGCTGAATAACGATGAAATTTTACATACAGTGTTGGCTGTACGGTGAACTTTGGTAAACAGAATTCTTTTCCAATGACGGAGTCACCATGAAGTCAGGAATGCATTAAACGACAGAAAGAAAAATAGCTGGTGAGGAAGAGGCTGAGTTGACAGCCAGGTCAGTGGTGTTATGCCCTGTTACTAGAGGAATTACATGTGACACTGATGTGTTCCTTCAACAAGATGGCTTGCTTTAAGGTTCTGGTTAGGAAAATGAGCTAGTGCATTCATAAGAGTGAAGCAAAATTGTATTTAAAAAAAATTGTGTTAAAAAACATAATTATTTAATTATATTTTGCACTTTTTTTTTAAAGTATAGATACATAAAATATTTTAACATAGTTATACTTTCAATGGCTTAATTTATGCTTCATGTGGTGTTAGCCACAGTCATAACCTGTAGACTATAATTATAATAAATGACCTACCTCATTTGAAAATTCTACATTATTTGGCCCAAAATAAGCTATTATAGGATGTGCACTCTGTAACCAGCTTTCACTGGATCAACTCTCTGGATTATCTACTGTTCTCCATTCCCTCCGAAAACCCTGCTGATGAATGTCCAAAGCACACCGGATGGTCTGGGTTAGCAGGCAATCTCTCATGCCATACAAACTTTCTGCTTCCACCAGCTGGAGTATATGCTGACGAAGAGTCAACTGTGTCATCCCAAACCTGTTTATGCCAGTTGACTTGTTATTGTAATTATAAATTTTCATTAAATATTATGAAAGCTGATGAAGTATGAGACAAAAGATATGGTGTTTCTACAAAAATTAAGTTGAAGACATTGAAAAGAATAAAGTCATGTCACCAAAAAAAAAAAAAAGCTATTAGATTAGATGTGGGTAAAACAACTTAAAATGAGAAAAAAAAAATACATGAAACCTAAGAATCTATACTCACACTGCTTTATTAATGCCTATGTTTTTGCTCGTGTTTATACTATTAATACCATGTAGAATTCAAAACGGTGGAAACACTGTTGAAGCCTCACTAGAGTTTGGTAAACATATTCTTATATGTTTTAGTGCAAATGAAATCTCCAGAATATTTTTTTAATGATTCCTTGAATTAAATAATATATTCAATTCACTAGTTCCAATCATGTTCAGTAAAAGGATTTGTTTCATGCTTCAAATTAGGTACTACTTGGGATTATAATTAGTGGCTTTTAAATTTATGCGGGTTCATGATCTAGGCAGAATTACTCTGCAACATATGTGTTCAAATTTTTATTGCATACTTTCAAAAGATAAACAAATTTCTACCATATTTAAACATTAAAATGTACCTCTTCCCTTTAGTCTAATAGAGTAGAAAGCACTGAACAGGGGTTAAGAGCAAGGACTCTGGTCAGACAGACCAAAGGTGGAATCCTGGTTGCCCATTTACTAGATCCGTAACAGCATACCACTTAACTACTTAAGCCCAGTTTTCTGATCTTAAAAATGAGAATAATAGTATCTACTTTCAGTGGGCACTGAAAAGTTGATATGAGAAAGCACGCTATGTCTAACGCTTAGCACAGTCCTTGGTACCTAATGCGCGCTCAAAAATATTTATTATTAATATGAGTATATTGCCTAAATAGGAAAAAAAGTGCCCTCCATTACATAAATAAGGTTATAACTAATACGTTCTCTCCTATGTTTGATTCAATGTCAATGTCAGTTTTTAGCAAGACAGCCTCAACCTACAGACAGCTCAGAAATACATGTAGAAATTTCCCCAGGTACAGTAAACCAGTGGTTCTCTGCTAGGGGATAATTTTACCACCTAGAAGGCATCTGGCAATGTCTAGAGACATTTTTGGATGAAAAAACTGGGGGAGGGAGAGCTATTGGCATCTAATGGGTATATGCCAGGGATGCTGCTAAACATCCTATAATGCACAGAATAACCCTCCCAATAAAGAAAAGGCGAAGAGTGCCAAGGTTGAGAAACCCTACACCCTGAAGGGCAGTGTGAGAAGAAATGATTTCTAAAATCTGAACTCCAGAAAATTATTCTGAGAAAATAAACATTTTTTTGATCCTAGGACCCATACCATCAATATTTAGGAATGAGACATGGGTATTTATGAACAAGACAAGATTCTTTTGATCATTAAATTCTCATGATGGGGTTCATCATTTAATAATATAAATTTTACCCTAAGCAAACGATATTATAAAGTTACAATGAGTACTAGAGAGGAAACTAAATTTCATGCAGAATATATCTAAAACCAAAACCAAAATCAAGCCCACCGCCATCGAGTTGATTCTGACTTATACGGACCCTACAGAACAGAGCAGAACTGCCCCCTAAGGTTTCCAAGGCTGTATGTCATCTTCATGGAAGCAGACTGACACATCTTTCTCCTGCGGAGCAGCTGGGGGGTTCAAACGCCAACCTTTCAGTTAGCAGCTAAACCCTTTAACCACTGTGCCACCAGGGCTCCTCTAATGAGTACTAGACATGCAACTACATTTCATTCAGAATGCATCTAAATAAAAGCCAAAATCTGAAAACAGTAGGTGGGAAATTAAAACATTGCTTGAGTAGTTTGCAGATAGGGAGCCTCTCACCACAGGTGTATCTTTACCTGGCCGCAGAGATGACTAAGCTGGCTAATGGGACAGCAGGTATATGTCCTTCTCAGCCATTACCCTGTTTTCTAACTTGAGTATCTGTATGACCGAAACTTATCTCCTCAATAAATAATGCTCCTCAAAAACACTATTAGAAAGTGCTTAAGACTACATTTATGCTATTTTTCAAATAAATCAAAAGGGCTTTTCTTACGAGTATGAGATAAAACTGTATATAAAGTATAATCTGAATAATATATGTATGTATTTTCCCCACCAAAAAAAAAAAAAAAAAAAAAGACTAGAAAGAAAGTCATCAACATGTTAACAGAGGTTCTCTCTTCAGCGCCTTTTTTACTCAACACCAGAAGACCTAGATTTGATTTCTGGCTCTGAAACTCACTGTCTGTGACTTTAGTCAAATGATGAAATTAATTTTCAAAAAAATTTCTTGAAATGGGTAGGAATGTATTATAATTCCCATTTACTGATGAAAACTTTTGGGGCAAAAAAGAAATTGTCCTGTACTAACTGTAAAAGTGCTAAATAAACGAAACACAGTATTTCATTGTTTTTGCAATCCTTAAAAATAAAAAGCTATACTTAAAATATTTTCAACTTTATACTTTCAAATGACTAAATAAAGACATTTATCCACAAAGATGATATAGTAAGTCTCCTACACAGCACAGACGATAATTTCAACCACTAAATCAAAGTTTTTTTAAAAATTCAATAGTAAATTTTTAATACATAGACATGTTTATACCTGAAAGGGGGAACTAATCCCCAAAACGCAAAAAGAAATTGCAGCAAAGAGCTATTTAACTATTTTAGCATCGAGAAAGATACAGAATTCATGCAAGTCTTTTGTCACATTGCTAAAAAATCTTTATAATATACAGTACTCCACTTTTTCCAGAAAGTACAGCAAAATACAACTTAAAAGTAAAAGCTCTCCACTCACCCTTTTGATAGAAAAATTTCCTATAATAGTATGCACCAAGATCCACGTGTTCCACAATGTATCTTTTCACTCTATCTAGATGCAACACCAAGTTTTCCTTGGGCACTTCAAGAACTGCAACTCCGGCGTTTGTGCAATGGGAGCTAAGGGTAGACTCAAAGGAGGCACTTTCACATCCACTAAAAGAACCAGAATTTGACTTCGACAGGCTGATTTTCCTTTCACCTTCTCCCCCGATCTCATTCCGAAAATATGGACAGCTCATTACAAGTTCGTTGCTTTTATCATCTCCCTGGTCCATACCGAGGCTTCCTTTGGGATTCAGGTCCTCTGTGCTGCCCATGGGAGAGCTAAAACTGGCTGAATGGGACAAAGGTCCTGAGACCAAGGATGCCACGGCAGCGGCCGAAGCTCCTGTGGTGGTGTTTCTCCTCTTAATAACATTGTGCCTATTCATAATCGCCTCATTCAAGTCAAATAATATACTCTGGACATCGTAGTGGGCAAAGCACTTAGGGCACGTCCAAGGCCTGACAGAATCTTCTGATCGGTTATCTTCAAGATCCGATGATTTCCCAAGTTCTTCACCTTTGGCATTGCGTAGTTTACGAAAAATAGATGAGTCTCCAGTTTCAGACTTGGAACGTCGCTTGAGTGGTTTTTCCCTCTCCTTAAACAGCCTGAGGTTCTCCCTTTGTGAAATGGCACCATCTATAACATCCAAGGAGAAACCAGACCCCTTGCCCCCACCGGCGATAAGAAAGTCACTGAGCTTGGTTGGGGTTGGACCTCGGTCAGATTTGTCATCTTTGTAGCCCTTTAACAAGTCAAAAAAGCCTTCTCCGGACGTTCCCTGCTTATCAATTGAAGATGTGCTACCGTATTCCCTGTGCAGTGATGGTCCAGTTTTATATGTGGGTGAGATACATTCATCAAAGCTATCCACATCAAGTTCACTTATGGTGATGTCGCTGTTGCTTCGCTGCCGTATTCTGCGAAGAGCTTTCCTAGGGGAGCTGGGATAGGCTTCAGGCATGAGAAATCTGGAGTCCATGTTCTCCGACGGTCTTGTCTTGTTTTTCAGCGTGTTCTGTATGCTTTTTAACATAGCTGAGTCATTGGAATTGAGGCTAACAGAACTTCCCTGACTCACAGGACTGCTTTTGGAGGACATGCTCTCAAGGCAACTTGAGGTTTCTATTTCCTGGCTTGAACGGCTAGATTCTTTCACGTTGTCCTTTCTTGGGGGCCAATCTGCAATTCTTGCCCTAACCCCCATCTTTGGGACTCCGGGGGTTGAGGTTATATGGTGAGGGCCTTCACTTCGAGGGGGCCCCACAGGAGCCATGACTGAGGATCCTAAACTGCCATTCTGGGACCTGAAGCGTCGCATGTAGAAGTCATCAGAGTGCACTTTGGGAGTGCCATCTGTTCCCACAACGGAGGCCCTTTCGGTGGCAACGGGCCTTTCTGTCTGCGACCGTTTCAAGCTGGTCATGATGTAAAAGTAATTAGGCTTAAATTCCTACAGAAAGGACCATCTTATCCCTGTTTTAAATGTGCACTTCCCTTTTGGAGAACAGCTTCCAGAAGATATAAGAGTTGCATGGGATCTTAATCCTTTTCATTTAAAAGGTTAAACGATGCTCTACTTTCAAACCACTGAAAATCCAGATCTTCAAAATATTATAATCCACAACAGTTCCTCTGCTTCACTTAAACAGATGGCTTTGTTTCAGAAAAAACTGAATGGAACTTGCATTACTGGGACTCTGCGATTGCCATAATCCCATGCTTTCTCTAAAAGAGAGAAGGAGACCATGTGAATTAGCATTTGATAAATACATTTAAAAATAAATCTGATATTGCCAAAAACAGATGTGTGAATATAAGACTCAATAATGGATTGTGGTTAATAGTTCCACAATCCACATTTAGGAAAGCGGGTATGAAAGAAAGGAAGAAAGTAACAGCATATAATAATATCCATCGCTTAAAATGTAAAAAAAAAAAAAAAAAGACTATTAAGACTTCGGCTTAATTGAACTACTTCATAAAACTCAGGCGAAGGGGGAGGCATTCTGTCTAGGACATCCCGGCTCCTACCCCACGTAAAGGCTTGCTCCAACGACCTCTAATAACGTTGAACGTCATTAATCACTGTGCTGACCAGAAGTTCAAGACAGAACCAACAGAGTGAAATAGAGCAAAACAGTCAGTTTTCTGGACAAAACTCCAAATTAAAAACTGATCTTACTGAATATGTTACAACACTGACTTTTTAACTTCTCCCATATTCAAAATCAATACTTGCCTGATATTTCGTTACCAAGGCTCAACATAGTTGGCAAGAGCAAATACAGCAGAGAGAAAATAAAAGGGCTCTCCCAGAGTCATCGCATCCATTAACCCTCTTCCACATTTTCCTCCACTTTACTACTTACCCAGACGAGGAAGATTTCAGAACGAATCCGGCATTCACCAGCACCTTTTTCAAGCTCTCCTTAGTTTCATCTACTCTTAAAGCTCGAAATATTTTACTAATTAACAAAATGCCTGCATTTCCTTTCACATGGAAACCTACCCCACCCATCAGTGCTCATTTATGAAGACAGCGGGAACAAAATGCTGCTTTCCATAGACATCTCCCTCCTCCTCAACAGATTACCGAGAACTGTTAACATCCTTCCAGGTGACGAGCCAAGAAAACGAACTTCCTCATAAGCACGTCAGTCAGTGGCAAAAAAGCACAAATCCTGAGTATAAAATCCTGCATCACTGCGTACATGCTGGAAATAAAAACACAGGATCCTTTTTCTAAGACTCCACAAATTACACGAGATGTGGCCTTTAAATGCTTGCCAAATCCATGTTTGGAAAGATGCTGCTGAACCAGCGCAGCGCTGACAGGGCAGCATTGTCTACAAATCACCGCTCTGACACCCCGAGGACACCCCGCACTCTCTGCTCTCTCTACTCAACAGTAACAAGCACTTACTTCCACAATAATTAAGCATCTCGATAGTCGGCTTCCTGCCTCCGAGGCAGCCGCTTTAATTTCTCTTGCAGTACATAGCATCATGTTAGAAGACTAGCTGCTATTTATAAGCTGGAACATTTAGGGGTGTTGCAAAAATGCAAGCTGCCCGCAGAACGCAAGGCCCGGCAGAGCTCCGGCTGGGCTCCCAGGGCTGCTCTCTGCAGCCTTTCAGATAAGCAGCAATTGTTTTCACTCTCGCTCCTCTTCACCATCTTTTGTTAAAAGGATAATGGTCGTGCAGAGCTACCTAATTAAACCTGACTTTTGAGCTTCCTAGATACTTTTATTGTCAAGTTGCTACCATTCCTTTATATTTCAGAACTTTACACGCTCCTCTTTCAACTGTAAACCTTCAAGCGCAATAATATGGTAACTGTTGCTTCCAAGGGCAGCAAAGAGCAGCACATGCGGCCACAGCTGAGGTTCAAAATGTGTTCCCCACAAAATGGAAAGAAAACCAGCCAACTGAATGAAAAATGCAAAGTAAACACCAGTACATTTCCCGAAAAAAAAATCCTTTGACAGTCCAAACCAGAATTTATGAGCTATTTTACATCTATACACACACACACACACACACACACACAAGCTGAGTATTTCAAATGAAATATCTTTCAAAGAGAGAATACTTTACACTAGCATAAATAATAATTCTAAGCATAAATAATAATTCTAATACAATAAAAAAAAATAGGCTTACAAAACTTAGATTCTTTCCACATTTCTCACAACCTCATCAAAATTCAAATAAATCACTTTCCATTCCCAGAATCTTCATTTTCCAAAAGCCAACACACCCACCCCACCATCATAAAAACTCATTCTTGCCACTTTCTTTCCCTTAGAAGATGGTTTACCACAGACCTGTCTTTTTCAGGGTATGTGATGTTATAGCCAATGTAGAGGGAAACTAAAACCTGGCACTAAAACACAATGAATGTAACTGTCTTGGAATTGCCCAATCATTGGCTATCACTACATGCAGTCCTCAAGTTACAAACTCCGGACTTAAGTACAGCCAGTAGTTACGAACTAGCCCCTGTAAAGCCCATTATATAAAAAATTTGAAGTACAGACAATGTTTCATAATGACAAATGGGCGCAACTTTTCAAAGGTGCATCCAAATACTATTGTTACTGTATTATTACATTAAAGATGTTTCAGAGTATCTGGAAGTGTTTAATTTTTTTATGCATAGAAAGGTATACTATATACTATACAGTAAAACAAACATTTGACTGTTAGATACTAACAGTACCTAACTGTTCCAACTTATGTAGAGATATGACTTAAAGACTAAGAATCAGAACTCCTTCATAATCCGGGACTGCCTGTACTACAGGATTTCTCTTCAGAACCATCTTGTATGCTTCCTATATTTTTAAATCTTATTTTTCAAAGTAAAAATTCCTTAGCAACGTAAAAGAAATACCAAGATTCCTATTACGCCTTGATTATAACAAGAACTGAATATTTTCTCTTTATTTCAAAATACGGGGGCGGGGGGGGGCATGTAGAGGGAAGGTTTGGCCACAATCTAATGCCTGTAAAAAATGAAGAGGTTTAAGATGGTCGAGTAAGTTAAAAAGTGGATTTTTTTTTTTAAGTCATGATGACCTTTCCTTTCTTCCTTCCTATCCTCTCCTTCCCTCCCCCTCTCTCCTTCTACCCATCCCTCCTTTTCCTGCCCCTTTATTTGTAACATCAAACCCTTTTATGTATTGTAACACAACCCAATAAGAAGACAGATCAGAGAGAATCAACTCCTGTTCAGAAATGAGGTTCTACAATGGACATCTTCTATCAGCTATACCACAAGTCCTAACCAGAGTGCACTGAGGTGGATATGCATTCTGAAATGGCCACTAACATTGGGAGCCTGGTCCTGAGTGGGTAAATATATTGTGCTTATTTGAAGACGAAAATGCATTTATCACCAGGAACTCCGCTCAAAGGAAACATTTAGTATCTGACAAGAATATAAAACGTAACAACAAGAATAAAAGTCGAAGTCTGTTCTGGATATACCAGAAATGAGACATTATTCTTAAAAGATAAAAATGCACACTCACAAAGTAGAATTGACTTGTCAAAAGTAGATGAATTAACATTTATAAGAATTTTAACTTACCTCTATAGGAATAGTTCCAAAATCTTTTTCAAATTAATTTAATAGGTTTAAATAAAAATTAAGCCTCCTTAAAGAAGATACAATATAAACCCTGGTCACTAATTAGAACTATAGAAGCTCTGCACTTATTAAACTATCAGCCAAAAATAAAGACATCCACGTGTGTCATATGATGACAGACCATTTTTAGCACCTTAAACCTATTCCTTGGGGTTGACTGAAATAGTAGACTTATGTTGGCAATTACTAGCAATTCTATTAACTATCAGCAAACCCGCTTAAACATCATTAAATGTGGTAAAAAGCAACAGAATTAAACAGAAGAGCAATACTAATTTACAGCATGTCACTTCCATCTGTCGAAATTTCCTTGTTACATGTTTAATTTTATGCCTCTAGGTACTATTTGGAGCCCTGGTGGTACAGTGGTTAAGAGCCTGGCTGCTAACCAAAAGATCGGCAGTTTGAATTCACCAGCTGCTCCTTGGAAACCCTATGGGTCGGAATTGACTCGAGGGCAATGGGTTTTTGGTTCAGATACTATTTAGGAGCTCTGGTGGCACAGCAGCTAACGTGTTTGGCTGCTAACGAAAAGGTGAGCAGTTCAAATCTACCACCTGCTCCACAGGAGAAAGATGTGGCAGTCTGCTTCCATAAAGATTTATAGCCTTGAAAACCCTATGGGGCAGATCAACCCTGTCCTACAGGGTTGCTACGAATCAGATTCGATTCAATGGCAGTTGAGTTTGAGTTTGGCTAGCTACTATTTAAGTTCACCGTAGACTTATTTAGCTAGCATACCAATCTCATCTAGAGAGACCACAGTTTAGTTCTTTGAGTTCCTGGGAACTGTATCAGAAAACAACAAGATTGCTTCAAATTCTACTAGTTGAAAGTGTTTCTATCATTCAAGGTCTATTACAATGTAACATACCACCACCCTTTTCTAAGAACCACTCTTCCAGGAGAGCTGCTGCTTCTTTCAATCATCCCCAGGGTTTCTGCGCTCTCTTCTGAGCGCTGACCCAGCACCTGGTGCTAGGGATAGTTGAGGAAACAGTCCCTCCCGCCAAAGGAAGCTACAGGTGTGATAAGGGATGTAGACAAGAAAAAGATGAGGTATGAAAGCTGTGACAGGAATATACGTAAATCATGCCTCCTTTCTATACACTTTTCAATCTGGCTGTAAGCTCTCTAATAATAGGGACTCTCTCTTGCTAGGACACAGTTTTATCATCCCAGGCCAGCCTTTCACATTATCAGATACCCAATATTGCTGGCAGGGGAACCTCTGGGAATTTCTTAAAAACAGTCTTTGTAATCTAGCTCTTCGATGTGTTTGTACTCTTGACCCTCCCTCCTTCCTGAAATTCTCTTCTCTTGATCTCTGTGATAATCACGTTCTTCTTCATTCGCTTGCCATTCCTCTGTATTTTTAGCAGCCCCCTTTAAATGCTAGGGATCCCAAGGTGGTATCCTTGGCTTACTACTTGTACCATTCCTCGTATGTTTAAAACGGATGGTGAAGGCTGTTAGGATGAGCAAGAGCCTTGAGTATGTTAGGATGGGATAACAGGGACGGGGACAATGGTGCAAAAATGTTCCTAAGGAGAGCAGGATGTTGATTTGGATGGATCACAGTTGCCTGTGCAAATGAATGAAGACAGAATACTAGAATTACTTGGGGGAGATACCTGCATGGTTATCAGTATACTTTCTGGTGATGTTTTAAGTACTTGTAGCTTAAATATTGCCTCCGTTATTAACTCCAAGTCTCTGGTCGTGACTCTCTCCCAGAAAAAACATAGGCAGATATCTAATTGATATCTTCCTTACTTATCTATTTTCTCAGTTTCCTAAAATGGACCGATATTATGCTAACAAGCAGAAAAGTGGAAAATTCAGTTTTGTTTTCAAGAAATGAATGGGTGGTAAGGAAGTAAGAACAATAAATAATTCAAGGAACTGAGAGAAAGGAACAACACAGAAAACTTTCTTCGTGCCAAGAGCATAAACAACACAGTTTAAAAACTACAAAAAGAGACTGAGGAGAACAAAAGTAACTATAGATTCTGTTATGAAATAATTTACAATGCAATACGGTAGACTCACCAAAAAGATGCAGTATTCCTCATCAAATACTTCCATGTGCCAAAATGGGATACTGTCAGACTCCTTAACTGGTACAGCCTCTCAAATACAGGAATAACTTCAATGTTTCATGGCAAATAGAAGAAATCTTAATGATGAATAAAAACTCAGATGCCCAGATAATTCAGGGATACACAGTGTTAAAAGTATTTGTGAAGATTTCCATGTAAACAGTTGTGAACTGGTGGCTTTTGTGTTGCTGTGGTGCTGGAAGCTATGCCACGGTACTGCATATACTAGCAGAGCCGCCCATAGTGGACAGGTTTCACTGGAGCTTCCAGACTAAGAGAGACTATGAAGAAAGGACTGGAGATCTACTTCTGAAAATTAGCTAATGAAGATCCTATGTGTAACAACAGACTACACCTGAATTAGTGCTGGAAAATGAGCCTCCCAGGTTGCAAGGTGTTCAAAATATGGACTGACAAAATAGCAGCAATAATGGACCCAAACATACAATGATCATGAAGTTGGCACAGGACCAGATAACATTTCATTCTGCTATACACAAGGTTGCCGTGAGTCAGAAGTGACTTGACGGCAACCAACAACAACAACAAAAAATATTCTTACTTCAAATGTAACGGGAAACTTTATTTTAGAACAGGAATATAACTTCAACGTTTGAATATTAGATTAGCTCAGATAACCAAATAAGGCAAACTATTTACCACCCTCTTGGCTTTCCTGAATATCATTCATGTTACATTAAAGTAACACCTCAGACAGAAGGGACAGCTAACTCTTTCAAGTTAGCCTGAAATACAAACATCTCAGTGCAAAGTCATGGGTAATTTAAGATTTATGAATCAGCACATAATACTTTAGACTAAAATTTCCTCCTCCTTTCATTTCCGTTCTTCCCCTTTGACACAAAGCAGAAAAGACTGGAGAAAACAGAGCTGATAAATGCAGTTCCTGTTCTCCATACATTCATGATCTGAAAAAGATGACACTGATGGAGACAAACTGGATTCAAATAACTTGCACTGAAGTTAAAATGAATAAAGCAGCTATGGATAAAAACATAACGTAAAAAGATAACGTTATATTTCAGATTTAGAGGTAAGAAATCAATTAACACCAGAAAAAGGATAAAATGGCAAATAGAGTGTTATATATAATTTTATAACAATAGCAGCCAAAAATAATAATATAAAAGAGAGGCACTCTCTTAGGCACTACTTAGGTACAACTAAACACCTCATGGGATAAGTTTTCTTGGTTTGAAGGCTTAAGATCATGGTTTTGAGGGTCTGCCCAGTCAACTGGCCTAATATTGTTTTTAGAATCTCTGTTCTACCTCCTATTTCAATGAGCAGTGCTTGGGGTCTTAAAAGCTCATAAGAGGCCTTCCAAGATACAATTGGTCTCTATTTGCTTGGAACAGCAAGGCAAGAAGGAGACCCAGAAATTGGAGAAAAAAATGGACTGCAGGTCTAATTGCCTCCATGAACTACTACCTCCACTGCCATGAGACCAGAAGAACAGGATGGTGCCCGGCTACCATTACTGAATGTTTTGATCAAGGATCTGATGGATGTATCCTTTTCCAAAAGAGGAAAAATGTGGACCAGACATATAAACCAGATTTACTAGATCCACTGAAACTGAGGGAACTCCCAAAGCTACTGCTCGGGAATAATCTTTAAGCTGTGAACCAAAACTATCCTATGAAGTCATCTTTAAACAACAGTTTAGCTCAACTAGTAAAGAACATTTGCCTTGAGCAGTGTACTCTTTTAAAGAATTATCTATCTATATAAGATCAGACTGACAACAGTAACTCTAAAATACAGGAGAAGTTTAGGGGACACAGAGTCTAAGTTAATAGTGGTGAACAATATAAGTAGAAATGGCAAGAATGGTGATAAAATGCGAAGAATGTAACCAATGTCACTGAACTTTACATGTAGAAAATGTTGAATGGGTGTATGTTTTGTTATGTACATTGAAAGAAAGAAGGAGAGAGAAAATAAAAGGAAAAGAAAGGTGCCTGTTTGGCCAGAGTAAGGACCAAAATCTAGAATCACATTTGCCTGCTATCTACTCCCATAACTAGAAAAACTCAGTGAAGGAGGTTATGCTTCATAGGCCTACTCAAGGCTTCAAAGAGCTTTGTATAGTTGAGCGTGAAGGAAAGACCAGAAAAATTTGGCAGAAAGCTTGATGGTAGACTAAGGGTGATAGAATAAAGAGGGTATCAAGCAAGTCACACAGTGCAATTACCAATGAGCAGTAAAAGGATTTAATAGCTGCAACAGAGAAAGAAATAAATGGATACCAAATAACCTGCAAATATAAATATTTACCTCTATTTACATCTGCGATTCAAGACTAACTGGCACCTGCTTCCTTCTTCACTTAATAGGAGGAAATAGCTCAGCCCTAGACAAACTGCCGCAGGCTTTTCATAAAGCTCTGCCAGACAACTGAACCTGAATTGAGCATTACCCGCCCCCACATTCAGAATTTTAAACCTATGAATTATTATAAAGAATACCTTATCAATTTCCAGATGTGGTATCTAGGGGCCAAAAACAGTCCAGCAATAGCTACCTAGCTAGGGGCAGAACTCACATTTGACACCAGATCTCCTCGTTCCCTGAATCCTATCCAGTCTGCGTTCCATGCTGCCCCTCCAGGGCTCCCTTTTTCACTAATCCACAGCCATCCATTAGAACCAGTTTGAGCATCAGCTATGCACCAGGCACTGTGTACTATTTCATTTACTCCCTACAGCCATATGCAGGGAGATATTATCCTCCACAGTTTGCAGATGAAGAGTCTGCCTCAAAGAGGAGACTGGGTCACTGCTCTAAATCTGATTCTTAAGCCAGGCTCTTTGCACCAGGGCACTCTGCCTCCTAAAAATGCCACCCCTTCTACTACCAGTTACACTACTTGCCATCAAGTCAGTTCTGACTCATGGTGACTCCATGAGACATTGGGGTTTCAATGGCTGATTTTTGGAAGTAAATCTCCAGGCCTTTCTTACCAGGCACCTTGGGGTAGACTTGAACCTCCAAACTTTTGGTTAGCAGCAGAGCCTCTTAACCATTTGCACCACCCAGAGACTGCTCCCTACTACTATTTACTGAAATTCCTTGATTCACTCTGTATACATGGTTGGGCCTTATCTCCTCAATTGGATTTTTAGTTTTTTGAGGGCAGAGATCCAGCCAATTCTTATCCCCAAAGCACCTAAGCTCTAAAAACCTACTGCCATCAAGTCTATTAAACAATAGGTTCTCCCATGAAATTTAATCATTAGAAATAAAAGCCACAGAGTCTCAGCTAAAATGGAATAGAAATTGATAAATTAACAGAATTTATATTATACTTGAAAATGCAATTATGGTTATCTCATAAACATCTGTGTTGAGGGAGGCATGTCAAAAGTAAGTCAACATAACCAATATTTAATATAGATTTCAGTTCTATCTTCCTCCCTTAAAGAGCCTTCAAAACAGTAGTAAATTGAAAAATAGCATCAGTTTGACCTTCTCTCCTCTTATCCAGTACTGAAGCAGGCAGAGGGTTATCGACCATCCCATTATAGTTTTCAGAAAAGTCTACTCTTGTTACATTTTTGTTACAACTTTTAAAACACCTCACCATGACTGGTTGATTCCCCAGGTTTGCTCTCTTCTCCTGGCAAGAGGCAGAGGTGCAAGCGCACCAACTCCAAATTTACCCGTTATACGACCTTCCTGGTGTGGCAGCAGTGAGCCATCGCTGTTTTTTTAGGGCTGTGCACAGTATATTTAGAGCTGTGTGCAAAAAGTCATTCACAAAAATTATGCGGACTATACACGCATCGCAGGACTGAAGATCCTCCCCTCACTGTTCATGAATATGTACATCACTCCCTACATACAGAGCAAATCTGCCTTAGTTCAGGGAGCTGGCAGCCTTAGGTAGGGAGACCCTGCCTGCCTCCCAGTTTGCATACTGTGAATAAACCTTTCTGTTCTTCCAAACAGGCATCTGGCTGACTTCAGTTCGCTAGTCCGCTGGGCAAGAACCTATTAGTTGGCTTCAGTGTCATCAAAGGGCATAAAAGATAAGTACACCAGGGGACCTCATACCTCTAAGAAAGAAGTGCCAGGTGTGGAGTGTGCCCTTTGGACTTGGGGTCCCTGTGCTGAGGAGCTCTTAGGTCAGGGAAAGATTGATGACAAAGACCTTCTCCCTGAGCCAACAGGGAGAAAAAGCCTTCCCCTAGAGCTGGTGCCCTGAATTTGGACTTCTAGCCTCTCAAACTGTGAGAGATTTCTCTTCGTTAAAAACAACAACAAAAAAAGGTACACCAATGAGCAAATCTCTTACAACAGCAACAAGAAGTCAGTCAGTTAGAACTGGATAAAACACTATCACAATGAAATAACTAAAAGGTAAACTAATGCACGACGGGACCAGCTATTAAAATTTCTAGCACTACAAAGAGGGAAACAGAAGGAGGGGGCTTTGTACAGCATAATGAGAGATGACAGACACCAGGAATTAAAACAACTGCCATCAGATTAATAATGGTCAAAATTTTTTTAACTTTTACCCTCAAATACTTTTCTCTCATACAAAAGTTTTCCCTTTATTGCCCCTTTTTAAAAGTTGTTTTTAAAATCAATGAATTGCATGCTTCTTGTTAAAAAACAAAAATTCAGTGCAGAAAAGAATAAATTAAAAAGTACATCTTTCCTTCAAGACATCCCAAACTCAACCCCAAACGTAGCCACTCCTAAAAGTTTCTGTGAGTTGGACATACACACACACTAAGCCAGATACTGAATCACAGAACAGTTGTCTCCTGGGCTACACAGAGGAGAGAAGGGATTCAGTGCACAAGACAGCTGACTTCCAAGGAGACTTAATCTAGTACTTATAAGAGCTGTCATCGAGTAGATTCGGACTCGTGGTGTTGCCATGTATGTCGGAGTACAACTCTGCTCTACGGGGTTTTCAGTGGCTGATTTTTTAGAATTAGATCACCAGGCCTTTCTTCCATGATGCCACTGAGGAGACTCAACCTTTCAGTTAGCAGCCGAGCACATTAGCCGTTTGTACCACCCTGGGGCAAGCCAGTAGTTACAGAATCAGAAAAGAAAGGAAAAAAGGCGGATGATGGAGAATGAAAGAATTTGCTTACGTTCAGGACAGGCAGTGGACCTCCGCTACAAAGCAGGCATAAAATACCTGATGAAACACCTCACATTTGGCACAATAAAATAAATACATACATATCTATACATACTGGTTCTAAAAATAGGAGCCCTATACAAATGATTCTGGAAATTCATCAACAAAAATTAAGAGCAAATAAAATATCTTTTCTTAATTCAATGAACACATTTCTCCAGGATTTTTAACTAGTTACGTACACATAGAAATACGTATCTACGTTATATGTAGCCTTCAAAGAACATTTTCATTTTAATGTATTCCTCCACACTTAAAAATTCCTCACTTCTAAATGAGATTTTATCTACAAATTTATTAACTTGATCATTTAAACTTTCAGAAACCAACCAGAAGAAGGTTAAGCAAAATGTAAACCGGCAGGAAGTCTTTTGTTTGTTGCCCCCTCTCTTTTCTTTTTTTGTGACAAAACTAAATAAATACCCTAGCTAGAACAGTAAGTACGATCATAAAATGTAGTCTTCTGTGTTTGTATTAGCACTTATTTTAAAATCTGACCACTGTTGCCATTCAGTGCTTAGTGTTTATAAAGGGCATTCAAGCACAACACTGTTACACTACTCTTCCTTAAACCTCACAATAGCTTGCCTCGCCTTTCAGAATAAGATCAGAATTTTCAGAATGCATGATACATCTCCCTAATTAACAGCCCAATCTCTCCACACTCCATGCACCTTTAGCTCTAGTCAAAGGGAGAGGGAATCAGTTACACTTCCTTGAATGCACCAAGAGCCTTCAGGAGAGACCAAGTGGCAACTTCTGCTGGAACACACAATTCTCTTCCCTCCTTCTTCTTGTTTATTCCTACCCATCCCTCTCTGCCACCTGCAATATGCAGATGACACAACCTTGCTTGCCAAAAATGAAGAAGACTTGAAGCACTTACTCATGAATGTCAAAGACTACAGCCTACAGTAGTCAAAGACTACAGTATGGATTACACCTGAACATGAACAGAACAGAAATAATCACAACTGGACTGATAAACAACATCATGATAAATGGAGAAAAAAAACTGAAATTGTCAGTGATGTCATTCTACTTGGATCAACAATCCATGTCCATGGAAGCAGCAGTCAAGAAATGAAATGACATGTTGTGTAGGACAAATCTGCTGCAAAAGACCTCTTTAAAGTTTTTTTTAAAAAGTCACTTTAATGAATAAGATGTGCCTGACCCAAACCATGGTCCTTCCAATCACCTCATATGCGTGTGAACTCTGGACAAGGAGAAAGGAAGAAAGAAGAAAAACTGATACATTTGAACTGTGATGTTGGTGAAGAATATTGCATACACCGTGGACTGCCGGAAGAACGAACAAATCAGTCTTAGAAGAAATACAACCAAAATGCTCCTTTGAAGTAAGGATGGTAAGACTTTGGCTTGCTTACTTTGGACACATCATCAGGAAAGACCAACCCCTAGAAAAGGACATCGTGTTTGGTAAGCAAGAGGGTTAGCAAAAAAGAGGGAAACCCTCAGTGAGATAGATTTAGAGAATAGCCACAATAATGGACTGAAACATACTGCCATGGATTGAATTGTGTCCCTCCAAAATATCTGTCAACTTGGCTAGGTCATGTTTCCCAGTACTGTATGACTGTCTACCATTTTGTTATCTGATGTGATTTCCCTATGTGCTGTAAATCCTATCACTATGATGTTAATGAGACAGATTAGCAGCAGTTATACTGATGAGATTTACAAGATTAGACAGTGTTTCAAGTCAATCTCTTTTGAGATATAAAAGAGAGAAGTAAGCAGAGAGACAGGGGGACCTCACACCAGCGAGAAAGCAGTGCTGGAAGCAGAGTGCATCCTTCGGACCTGAGGTTCCTGTGCTGAGATTCTCCTAGACCAAGAGAAGATTGATGACAAGGACCTTCTTCCAGAGCCGACAGAGAGAAATCGTTTCCCTGGAGCTGATGCCCTAAATTTGGACTCATACCCTACTAGATGTGAGAGAATGCATTTCTCTTTGTTAAAGCCATCCGCTTGTGGTACGTGTTATAGCAGCATGAGATGACTGACACACACACCAATGATCATGAAAATGGCACAAGACCGGGCAACATTTAGTTTTCTTATACATAAGGTTGCCATGAGCCAGAGCCAACTTGTTGGCAACTAACAACAATAATAACAATCCTTCAAGACTTCCACGCCACCTCCCTTCCCCAGCACCATGTGGTCCTTTTTAGAGCATCCCTTGAGAGTACCATAGGTAAGTACAGGTTTCATACTTTAAAAGAAAATCTTGATTTCACTATGCCATATTACATCTAACACCAGATCTGCTGGCAATAAAAAGTGAGGGGCTGTCAGATTCAAGTTTTCTGACAAAAAAGAACTGATTTTGAAGTTTTTTGACAATATAATACTCTTTAATGGAACACAAGCATAAGGAAACACTAGCTAGTGTTATAACAATCATGGGTATAATAAGCATCAAGGAAATACAAATCAAAACAACACTGCATCACTTTATACCCATTAGGAAAAAGTCTAGGAATGCCAGTACCTACTGTTAAAGGTGATAGTTAAAACAGACATCGTTATGTTGTTAGAGGCAATAAAAACTGATAGGATCCTTTGAGAAAAAAATACAGTGGGTAAACTAGAAAATATTCTTGTTTTTGGTCTTTGCAATCTCTTTCAACATCTGGAAATGCCTGGCTGTCAAGCAGCACTGGGGCTTTTGCTCTGCTGAGCCCCTGGACTCCTGCTTACACCCACACCAGCTCTCTGTGATCTGTATTCCTTCAGCAGGCCCTGGGAGCTCTGCCTGCTTTCTCTGTCCTTGAGTAGCTATTAGCATCCACTCTTTCCTTTGAGGTCTCCCAAACATTCCACAACACCTTTGATTCCCAAATGACAATCACAAAGAATACATCTTGATCTTTTTCAAGGCTTTCTGATGTACCACCCACTGAACCATAAGTGCTTCAGGTCTGGGACTGTGTCTTATTTATGAAAACAAACATCCTCACAAATGGATCAATAAGCAACATCACGATAAAGGGAGAAAAGACTAAAGTTGTCAAGCATTTCATTTTACTTGGATCCACAATCGATGCCCACAGAAGCAAGAGTCAAGAAATCAAACGATGTATTGCACTGGGCAAATTTGCTGCAAATGACCTCTTTAAGGTGTTCAAAACAAAGATGTCACTTTGAGGACTAAGGTGTGCCTGACCCAGGCCATGGTATTTTCATTCGCCTCAGATTGCATGCAAAAGCTGGACAATGAATAACGAAGACTGAAGAAGAACTGATGCCTTTGAATTACGGTGCTTGCAAAGTCTACTGAATATACCACGGACTGACTGAAGAACAAACAAATCTGTCTTGGAAGAAGTACAGTCAGAATGCTTCTTAGAAGGAAGGATGATGAGACTACATCTCATGTACTTTGGACATGTTATCAGGAGGAACCAGTTCCTGGAGAAGACCATCAAGCTTGGTAAAGTAGAGGGTCAGCAAAAAAGAGGAAGACCCTCAATGAGATGGACTGACACAGTGGCTGTAACAATGGGCTCAAAACATAGCAATGATTATAAAGATGGTAAGGGACCACACAGTGTTTCGTTCTGTTGTACACAGGGTCACTATGAGTAGGAATCGACTTGACAGCACCTAAAAACAAGAACAAGAACTACACATTGTTAAGAAAACTTAAAAAAATGTTTTGGCCTTGCTATGCCTTTGTCTACAAAAAGTGAAGTTGCAATTATGTTTAACAAAAAATTAAAATGTTGACATCTGCTGCTATTTTGCATACATTTTTTAAATGCCTCGGAAAGTTTTTTTAAAAACTAATTTTAGGTTATACAGATTCGTGAACTAAACCTTCGCAAGGAAATTACCTATATGTGTATATATTCTAATTCTACAGCATCCACAGCTTTCATCAGCCTTCTGTGCCATTTCTCTGATTGAAGTTCATTACATGAAACAGGGGAGCGGTTCATTTAGGCTCTTGAAACCATGTCTCAGAACAGAAATCTACCTCCAATCATATAAGAGCTTCCCACATGTCTAGTTTCTTACTGTCTCCTAAAAATCCTATTGCTCACAACGGGCATTTTTTAGTGTTAAGAAAACTTTAAAAGGTTAATGTTTAGAAAAAAATGTTCTATTTACTTAAGATTGGTAAGTGTCTAGTAAAATGTCTGGCACATTCTGGACACTCAAAAAAATATTTCTTTTTCCTCTATTTTTCAGTCTATATCTTGATATTCATTCAATAACTATCTGAGGCATTGCTCTGGGTGCTCAAAATACTACCCTTCAGACGTTTACATTCTAATGGCAAAGACAAGCAAACGTATAAGACCAATATACAGTACTCAGGCTTTGAATTAAATAAAACATATTTGACCTACAACACATGGAATGCCACCAAGAATATTAATTCTCAAAGTTGTTCTTTTACTTAAAAATCATGAAAGAATTTATTTACATAACAATAATTACCTATGAGGTAGTTTAGAAGTATTTATTTTCCAGCAAGTTGAAAGCATTTTCATTTTAACTGATTTATATATATACATACATATAAATATTTTTACTTGAACCTGTACAAAGTAGAAAATTAATACTTATCGGCATAAACTATGCCAGAGATAACATTTTACATTCCTTTTGGTAGCCAACTTATGGCCCAATGCTACAATCAATCATATTTCTACCACAGAAAAGTGAATTATATTTCTTTATATCAGTTGTGCCACAACAGTCAACCTCATTTCTAAGCCTTTCAAAACAAAGGATAATTCAAGTAGGAGTAAATCAAGCCTTTGGCTTAATTTTACCATGCTTTGTTCAACTTGTTATATATTTGATACAGTACTGTCACAAGGACTCACATTTAACAGAATCTTAGTAATGTGTAATTAAACAGACACTTCAAGTATCCAGTACCAGAATAAAGTCATTAGTTTACAAATAGTACAGTGGCACCTTTGTACTACCAAAACACAACTTGTAGTAACCATGTTCAGTAGCAAAGTCCTCCCGATTCACAAAATTGTAGCCTTCCTTTCTTAAGAAATTATTAAGTCACAAAGACTTAGTGTTAGCGAGGAATACTGAATATACCATGGACTGCCAAAAGAACGAACAAATCTGTATTGGAAGAGGTACAACCAGAATGCTTCTTAGAAGCAAGGATGGTGAGACTACGTCTGACATACTTTGGACATGTTATCAGGAGGGATCAGTCCCTGAAGGACATCATGCTTGGTAAAGCAGAGGGTCAGCAAAAAACAGGAAGACCCTCAACAAGAGGGACTGACATAGTGGCTCCAACAATGGGCTCAAGCATAACAAAGACTGGAAGGATGGTGCAGGACTGGGCAGTGTTTCGTTCTATTATACACAGGGTCATTATGAGTTGGAACTGACTCAATGGCACCTAACAACAACAAAGGCTTGGTTAAAAATAAAATAGACGTCACAGGCAAAAATGTGATGTCTGAAAGGAGAGAGATTTTCTATGTATAAAAGAAAAGGGTGATAGATTCAGTTACATAGAACTTTAAAACATCTATACATTAAAAGGCAATCCAAAAACTAGTTGAAAAACTGCAACAAATTCCTAAAGGTTTAATACACTGAATATATACAGTCATAAGTCAATGGATAAAACAATAAGACTTCAAAAGAAAAATGGAATAAAGATATTAATAGGCAATTCACAAAACTGGCTAAACATCTGAAAAATGTATCCAGTCAATAAATAAAATAAATACAAATTATTTATTTATACAAAATGTGCTAACTGGCTATCGGGAAGAGTAAAAATCTGATAAAACCTTTAAGAAACATGTAATCTAGAGCCTTTAATAATTTTTAAAATTCTTTACCAAGGCCAAATGGACCAGAGACTCCACCAGCCTGAGAACAGAAGAACTAGATGGTGCCCAGCTATCACCAATGACTGCCCTGACAAGGAACACCCAGAGAGTCCCAGATAAAGCAGGATAAAAATGCAGAACAGAATTCAAATTCATGTAAAAAGACCAAACTTAAAACGTATGACAGACACTGGAAGAACCCCCAAAACTATGACCGCTGGATGCACTATTAACCCAGAACTGAAACCGATCCTCGAAGCCTACTCTTCAGACATAGACAGGCCTATAAAACAAAAAATAATACACATGAGGAATGTGCTTCTTAGTTCAATCAAATATACAAGACCAAATCGGCAGCTCCTGTCCAAAAGCAGGATGAGAAGGCAGGAAGGGAGAGGAACTATACAAATGGATGCAGAGAACCCAGGGTGGAAAGGGGGATTGTGCTGTCACATTATGGGGATTGCAACCGAAGTCACAAAACAATATGTGTATAAGTTTTTGAATGAGAAATTAACCTGAGCTGGAAGCTACAGGGTCGCTATGAATCGGAAACGACTCGACAGCAGTGAGGATAGGGGAAGCTTTCAAGGAAACCACGATTTAAAAAAAAAATTCTTTACCCAGTTATTATATTCCTGAAAATTTACATTCTTTTACCCAGTTTCACATTCCTAGAAATTTCTTAAGGAAATAAAAAAAAATTTTTTTACACAACAGATGTCCATCACAGCATTGTTCACAATAGGGAAAAGCTGGGAACAACTTAGATGCCCGAAATGTACAAATTATGAAACATCCACAATGCAAACTATACAATCATTAAAAATAATTTAATTACATGAAAAATACTAAACACAATGTTGAATTTTTTAAAACACAAAACTATCTCAGCAATATAAGGAAAAAAATTAATTTAACAGCAAAAGCATGTGCATGGATGCGGAGAATACCAAAAGAAAGTGATTATTTTAAGATTGGTAATGTTAGTAGTGATTGCTGTTTTCCACTTTACATTTTACTGTATATTGCTTCCTATTTTGGGGGGGGTTTAAATTAGCTTTATGACTAGCACTGAGCCTGGCACATAGTTGGTACTTAGAAGTATTTGTTCACTAAATTTAGAGGCAAAGTAAAAAATAAACATGTTACAGAAAAATTAATAAAGATAAATATATACACACTATAAAGATTAACAAAAGCTGTAACTTTTGTTCTTACCAATACGTAAATGAACAAAGAGGAAGTCTCACTAGCTCATTATACAAGTCACCTACAAGAGGTTTCACTCAAGAATGCCAAGAATATTTCCCCATATTTCATACCCAGGGCATCTTTTCTCACTAGCCTAAAGCAGAAAAGTTTTAAAACCTTTTTTTTGTTTGTTTAAATAAAATCTTTACGATTATTTTTAAGTCTCTGATGTTTAAAGAGACTTTAAGGTAACCCACTTTTAAATTCCATGTATCTTCATTCATGCAAAGGAAACAGTAACATTGTTTAAAAAGAAATTAGGCATCTAAACTTCATGAAATTAATGTTTGAAGGTTTGACCACAGTGAAACCACATTTGAATTAATAACTGGTATTAAAACACATTAATTTGTTTAGAAAAAAAATGTGACGCCTTAAACAGAACACCACAAACGAACTTTGATGAATGGAAATAATGTACCACTGCATGTTCCTACAAACTAAATACAAACATTTGACAGAACTGAACAGAATGTTCCATTAAGGTAGGTCAAGGCTCAAAGGCTGTAACTGAGTGAGGCTATTAGTTTCAAACAAAAACCCGACCTGAAAAATATAGGAAAACCAATGTCATCATTTGCCATAACCTGTATTTATGGATATTACATGATTACTTCAAGTATTTGTCAGTTGCCAACATTTCAAACACTAACCAAGCTGATTAGAACATCAAGTTCTTCAGTTAATAGGTTGTGTTTGATTACTAAATACTCATTAAAAAACCCGTTGCCATCGAGTCAATTCTAACTCACTGCAACCCTATAGGACAGAGTAGAACTGCCTCATAGGCTTTCCAAAGAGCGACTGGTGGATTCAAGCTGCCAACCTTTTGGTTAGCAGCCGTAGGTCTTAACCACTGAGCCACCAGGGCTAATATTACTCTTATTACTTACGCTAATTTCTCAGTTTAAGAGAGAGGTAATAAGAGTAATTTTTCTTAAACTAGAAATTACTCTTATTACTTATGCTAAATTCTCAGCTTAAGAAACACAATATATAAAAAAAATGAATTTCATTAATTCAAAGAATCAAGCAGCTCTATCTTAAAAACTAACATCATGATATTTGCTTTCCATATTAAAAAAAAAAATCCCTATGCTGTAGGGGAGTCCTAAGCAATGCAATGTGACCTTTGAAGGACAAAGAGCTATAAAATGGGTCCAAACCAAGGAAAAAACCTCCCTCCCTATACTCATGTGGTCTTCCTTTATCTTGGAATATGAATTCATGGGTCTGCTCGAATTCTACTATTAGCATTTTCCAGGGAAAAAATACTCTGAAAAAAACACCTTCCTTATCTTGGTGCTCGATTAAAGACACTCACCTAAGCACCTAAACATTCAACTAAATATCCCATTTGGTTGACTGAGGGGCTAGGGGGAATAGAAAGGAAGAAAAAAAGAACACTGAAGAAAAATGTTTTCTCCTCTTCTGTCATGACTGTTTTTAACCTAACATGTCTCTCAAACTGTTTAGCTACCATGGTGATAGGAGCAGGCAAAAAATATAGAAACACTGAAAGAACAAATTCCCTAAGAATATTTTTTCTAACACAAAGCTTCCCATGGAATTACAAAAGCATACAAATTGAAAATAGACTCTCATAACTTAGTAATGGTTAAAGATGAACAATCTTTCCTTATAATAGCTTTTAAAAACCTGCCACATACCCCTGAAAAAGAACCTTCTGCTTCATTTTTAGAAATTAGTAATTTCCCAATGTAAAGAATAGAGAAAACGTATTCATTGCTTTAACAGTGGTTTTCAACAGGGGTGACTGCCCTCCAGGGGACAGGAGGTGGCGGGGGGGTGGGGGGTGTTGGTACTGGCATCTAGTTGGTAGAGGCCAGTGATGGTGCTAAACATTCTACAAAACAAAAGACAGCCTCTCACAACAAAGAATTTGTTGTTGTTATTGAGAGTTGCCGTGGAGTCAGTTCCAACTCATGGCAACTCCATGTGTACAGCGCAGAACTGTTCTACAGGGTTTTCAAGGCTGTGTGACCTTCCATAAACAGACTGGCAGGCCTGCCTTCCGAGGTGCCTATGGGTGGGTTTGAATTGCCATACTTTTAGCTTAGTACTCCGGGCTTAAATGTTTCTGTCACCCAGGGACTCCAACAAAGAACTATGCAAAGAAATATGTTAGGTTTAAATTTAGAAAAATAAAAAAAGGGGGTAAATATTATGGTAACCACAAAGGAGACCAACTATCCTACACATCAAAATAAAATACAAGAAAAAAATAGAAACTCGGCAGAAACAAAATCAACAGCGGTGAATATGAGAAAAAGACAATATATAAACTACACAGCACAAAAAATTAAGTGGGAAAAAGAAACTGTCAATAAAACACAAAAAAAGACATCAAAATGACGGAACCAAATTCATACCTATCCATAATAACACTGAATGTAAATGGACAACACACACCAATAAAGAGACAGAGAGTGGCAGAACGGATTAAAAACCATGATCCATCTAAATGATGCCTACAAGAAACACACCTTAGACATAAAGACACAAACAAACTAAAGCTCAAAGGATGGAAAAAAATATATCAAGCAAACAACAATCAAAAAAGAACAGAAGTGGCAATACTAATTTCTGACAAAATAGACTTCAAAGTTAAATCCATCATAAAGGATAAAGAAGGACACTATATAATGATTAAAGGGACAATATGCCAATATAACAATATTAAATATTTATGCACTCAATCACAGGGCTGCAAGATACATAAAACAAACTCTATCAGCATTGAAAAGTGAGACAGACAGCTCCACAATAATAGTACAAGATTTCAACACACCACTTTCGGTGAAGGGCAGGACATTGAAAAAGAAGCTCAATAAAGACACAGAAGATCTAAATTCCACTATCGACCAACTTGACCTCATAGACATACACAGAACACTCCACCCAAGAGCAGCCAAGTATAATTTCCTTTCCAGTGCACATGCAACATTCTCTAGAATAGAACACATATTAACTCATAAAGCAAGCCTTAGAAGAATCCAAAACATTGAAATACGATAAAGCATCTTCTCTGACCATAAAGCCATAAAAGTACAAATCAGTGGCAGAAAAGCAGGGAAAAGAAATCAAACACTTGGAAACTGAACAATACCCTGCTCAAAAAAGACTGGATTATAGAAGACGTTAAGGATGGAATAAAGAGATTCATAGAATCCAATGAGAATGAAAACACTTCCTATCAGAACCTTGGGGACACGGCAAAAGCAATGCTCAGAGGTCAATTTATATCAACAAATGTACACACACACACAAAGAAAGTGCCAAAATCAAAGAATTATCCCTACAACATGTAAAAATAGAAAGAGCACAACAAAACGAACCCTCAGGCACCAAAAGAAAGCAAATAATAAAAATTAGTGCAGAGATAAATGAAATAGAAAACACAAAAACAATTTAAACAATTAACAAGACCAAAAGATGGTTCTTTGAAAAATTAACAAAATTGATAAACCACTGGCCAAACTGACTTAAGAAAAACAGGAGAGGAAGCAAATATCCCCAAAGAAAAAATGAGATGGGCAGTATTACAACAGACACAACTGAAAATAAAAGAATCATATCAGATTACTGTAAAAAATTGTACTCTAACAAATTCAAAAAGCTAAAAGAAATGGGTGAATTCCTAGAAACACACTACCTACCTGAACTAACACAAACAGAGGTAAAACAACTAAATAGACCCATAACAAATGAACAGATTGAAAAGGTAATCCAAAAATTCCCAACAACAAAAAAAGCCCTGGCCCAGATGGCTTCACATCAGAGTTCTACCAAACTTTCAGAGAAGAGTTAATACCACTACTACTAAAGGTATTTCAGAGCATGGAAAAGGACAGAATACTCTCAAACTCATTCTATGAAGCCACCATAATATCCCTGATACTAAAACCAGGTAAAGACACCACAAAAAAAGAAAATTACAGACCTATATCCCTCATAACCTTAGATGCAAAAATCCTGAACAAAATTCTAGCCAATAGAATTCAACAACATATCAAAAAAATAATTTACCATGACCAAGCGGGATTCATACCAGGTATGTAGTAGATGATTCAACATAAGAACAATAATGTAATCCATCATATAAATAAAACAAAACACAAGAATCACATGATTTTATCAACCGATGCAGAAAAGGCATTTAACAAAGTTCAACATTCATTCATGATAAAAAGTCTCAGCAAAATGGGAATAGAAGGAAAATTCCTCAACATAAAATAGGGTATTTACAGAAAGCCAATAGACAACATCACCCTAAATGGAGAGAGTATGAAAGCATTCCCTTTGAGATTGGGAACCAGACAAGGATGCCCTTTATCACCGCTCTGATTCAATATTGTGCTGGAAGTGCTAGCCAGAGCAATTAGGCTAGATAAACAATTAAAGGGTATACAGATTGGCAGGAAGAAGCAAAAGTATCTCTATTTGCAGATGATATGATCTTATACAAATAAAACCCTAAAGATTCCTCCAGAAAACTACTGAAACTAATAGAAGAGTTCAGCAGAGTATCAGGATACAAGATAAACATACAAAAATCAGTTGGATTCCTCTACACCAACAAAAAGTACATCGAAGAGGAAATCACCAAATCAATACCATTTATAGTAGCCCCCCAAAAGATAAAATAGTTAGGAATAAATCTTACCAGAGATGTAAAAGATTTATACAAAGAAAACTACAAAACACTTCTGAAAGAAACCGAAAGAGACTAACATAAGTGGAAAAACATGCCTTGCTCATGAATAGGAAGACTTAACACTGTAAAAATGCATGTTCTACCAAAAGCAATCTATGGATTTAATGCAATTCCAACCCAAATTCCAATGACATTCTTTAATGAGATGGAGAAACAAATCACCGACTTCATATGGAAGGGAGAGAGGCCCTGAATAGGTAAAGCATTACTGAAAAAGAACAACAAAGTGGGAGGCCTCACTCTACTGGATTTTAGAGCCTATCATATCACCACAGTAGTCAAAACAGCCTGGTACTGGTACAACAACAGATACATAGACCAATGGAACAGAATTGAGAATCCAGGCATAAATCCATCCACATATGAGCAGTTGATATTTGACAAAGGCCCAAAATCAGTCAAATGGGGAAAAGACAGTTTTTTTTTAACAAATGGTGCTGGCATAACTGGATATCCATCTGCAAAAAAAATGAAAAAAGACACATACCTCACACCACGCACAAAAGCAAACTCAAAATGGATCAAAGACCTAAATATAAAATCTAAAATGATAAAGATCATGGAAGAAAAAACAGGGACAATGTTAGGAGCCCTAACATATGGCACAAACAGAATACAAAACATCACCAACAATGCAGAAGAAAAAGTAGATAACTGGGAGCTCCTAAAAATCAAACACCTATGCTCATCCAAGAGAGTCAAAAGACCACCTCCAGCCCGGGAAAAGGTTTAGCTGTGACATTTCCGATCAGCGCCTGACCTCTGAAATCTACACGATACTGCAAAAATTCAACTACAAAAAGACAAATAACCCAATTTAAAAAAATGGGCAAAAGATATGAATAGACACTTCACTAAAGAAGACATTCAGGTAGCTAACAGATACATGAGGAAATGCTCTCGATCATTAGCCATTAGAGAAGTGCAAATCAAAACTACAATGAGATTCCATCTCACTCCAACAAGGTGGTATTAGTCCAAAAAACACAAAATAATAAATGTTGGAGAGGCTGTGGAGAGACTGGAACACTTCCACACTGCTGGTGGGAACGTAAAATGGTACAACCACTTTCAAAATTGATTTGGTGCTTCCTTAAAAAGCTAGAAATAGAACTACCATACGATCCAGCAAACCCACTCCTTGGAATATATCCTAGAGAAATAAGAGACTTTACAAGAACAGATAGATGCACACCCATGTTCACTGCAGCACTATTTACAATAGCAAAAAGATGGAAGCAACCAAGGTGCCCATCAATGGATGAATGGATAAATAAATTATGGTATATTCACACAATGGAATACTACTCATCGATAAAGAACAGTGAGGAATCTGTGAAACATTTCATAATACAAAGGAAGATGGAAAGCATTACGCTGAATGAAATTAGTCACTTGCAAAAGGACAAATATTGTACAAGACCACTATTACAAGAACTCGAGAAATAGTTTAAACAGAGAAGAAAATATGCTTTGATGGTTACGAGGGCAGGGGGAGCGAGCGGTATTCACTAATTAGGTAGTAGGTAAGAGCTACTTTAGGTGATGGGAAAGACAACACACTATACAGGAGAGGTCAGCACAACCGCACTAAACTAAAAACAAACACATTTCCCTAATGAACTGAATGCTTCGAAGGCCAGTGTACCAGGGGCCATAGTTGCAGGGGACATCTAAGTCAAATGGCATAATAAAATCTATTAAGAAAACATTCTGCATCCCACTTTGGAGAGTGGCGTCTGGGGTCTTAAACGCCAGCAAGCGGCCATCTAAGATGCATCAATTGGTCTCAACCCACCTGGAACAAAGCAGAATGAAGAACACCAAGGACACAAGGTAATTATGAGCCCAAGAGACAGAAAGCGCCACAGAAACCAGAGAAGACATCAACCTGAGACGAGAAGAACTAGACGGTGTCTGGCTACAACAGATGATTGCCGGGGAACACAACAGAGAACCCCTGAGGGAGCAGGAGAGCAGTGGGATGCAAACCTCAAATTCTTGTAAAAAGACCAGATTTAATGGTCTGACTTAGACTAGAAGGACCCTGATGGCCCCCAGACTGTCTGTTAGCCCAAGACAGGAACCATTCCCAAAGCCAATTCTTCAGGCAGGGATTGGACTGGACAATGGTATAGAAAAAGATTCTGGTGAAGAATGAGCCTGTTGGATCAAGTAGACACTTGAGACTATGTTGGCATCTCCCACCTGGAGGGGAGATGAGAGGGCAGAGGGGGTCAGAAGCTGGCGGAATGGATACGAAAAGAGAGAGTGGAGGAAGGAGCAGGCTGTCTCATTAGAGGGAGAGCAATTAGGAGTATATAGCAAGGTGTATATTAATTTTTATATGAGAGACTGACTTGATTCGTAAACTTTCACTTAAACCACAATAAAAATTAGAAAGAAAGAAAGAAAGAAACATGACACAATAGACTTGGAAAGAGATGAATCAAGAATAACTCCTGAATGTTTAGCTTGACAACTAAGTGGATGATTTTCCCAAGTAATTCTGAGCGGGAGAAAAGCAGGTTTTAGGGCTACCAATAGGGTAACCAACCATTCCAATTTGCCTGGGACTGAAGGGTTTCCCAGGATGTGGGACTTTCAGCGTTAAAACTGAGAATGTTCCAGGAAACCAGGATAAGTTGACCACCCTATATATATACCAAATGTTCTGTATTGTCCCTATTAAATGAGTGATGTCTGTTGAGCATCAAAGTGAAATATATCAGGAAGGCAGCTGGAAATACAAGTCTGAAACCCGTAGGAAAGGTCAAAGCCAGAAATACAAAATTGGAATATCATAGAGGCATATGGATGGTATTAAAGTCATGGAACGAGATGACATCACCTCAAGAGATAAGGGCCCATAACAAGGCATCTAATATGCTTAAAGATGTTTGCCTCAGACTGATTCTCCATCTACCCAGTCATTACCTTTCGAAATTAAGACTTCATGTTTTTTCATTTTTACTTTTCAGATCCCCACCCTCAGCCCCTGAAATCAGACACAGAGTAAAACTCATGTTTCAGATATTTTGCGTGACTTATTTAAGCTCTTCTGCTTAAAGCCTCAGCTCTGCCTACGAGAATTTCATGCCAAAGCACGTGCCACTGGGACCACCCCACATCACACCCTCCTCAGAGGCACAGGAGAGGCCAGTTGTTCAGAACAGGCTTATTGCCCATTAGTTCTCTTTATCTTTCCCAAAGCTTCAATGCAAAGAAATCTACTACTGCTTCTGCCTAATTGACCTCTTTTTTCCTATTCCCAATCCTACTTCCCCCTTTCTTCTGAACCACGGCCCTGACCCTCAAGTTCCACAATCAAAAACCAAACTCTCACAGTTGAGGAAAAGGAATACAGAGGGAAAAGAGTAGACAAATTTCCAAGGGCAAGTTTCAGTTGACAGGGGTGCTCTGTTCATTACACTAGTCAATTTGAAAAGACTCCTGACACCCTTGGCTGCAACTTAATGGGGTAAATTGGCATTCACAAAAAGGAACAATTAGCAGAGTGACTCAACAGATGGCCCATTTAAACTATGGGATTAACACAACGTGCCTCGCGACCTATTTCAAGTAACTAAAGAGAAACCTTCCCAATTGGCCAGTTTGTGACCGAAAATATCAAATGTTTGCAGCTGATCTTGTCAAATCTAACTTGATTCTGGCCAATCTGGGCAGAGATAACAGAATAAATAAAACATCAGAAACACTCAAAGGAAGGCCTGTGGCTTGGAATGACTGTCAGTAGAATTACTTGGGATTCACACAGTCAGGTTGAGCACAAGCATCATTGACTAAGCAGAATAAGTCTCAGGACATTTAAAAAAAAACTTCCACTACAAAGAGACGCTAAAAGATGTTGAGATCATTGAATTGAAAAGGTGGGTCTTCAGAGAGAAGCTATTAATGGGAATAAATTGTATCTAATAAGTTCTCTACTGATAAACACACTTTCATTGTGATGCCTTCTAGAAGACCAAGGGAGCCACTGTTGTCACCCCTCAAATGATCAGTACACCATTTGCCATTAAGGCGTTTTCAACTCACAGTGATTCCATGTGTGTAAGAGTACAACCATGCTCCATAGTTTTCAATGGCTGATTTTTCAGAAGTAGACCGCTAGGAGGACTCAAACATTTTGTTTAACAGCTAATCACGTTAACCATCTGCACCACCCAGGGACTGATGGATGTTGTTGTTGTCGTTGCTATTAGGTTCCTACTCATAGGGACCCTATGACAATAGAACAAAAAACTGTTTGGTCCTGCATCATCCTTACAATCATTGCTATGTTTAAGCCTACTGTTGCAGCCACTGTGTCAATCCATCTCCTTGAGGGTCTAACTCTTTTTTGCTGACCTTCTAACTTTACCAGGCATGAAGCTCTTCTCCAGGGATTGGTCCTCCTGATAACATGTCCCAACTACACAAGATAAAGTCTTGCCATCCTCCCTTCTAAGGAGCATTCTGGCTGTACTTTTTACAAGATAGATTTGTTCGTTCTTCTGGCAGTCCATGGTATAATTAATATTCTTTACCAACACCATAATTCAAAGGCATCAATTCTTCTGTCTTCCTTATTCACTGTCCCACTTCCACATGCATATGAGGTTACTGAAAATACCATGGCCTGGGTCCTCAAAGTGGTATCTCTGCTTTTTAACACTTTAAAGAGGTCTTTTGCAGCAGATTTGCCCAACAGAATATGTCATTTGATTTCTTGACTACTGCTTCCATGGGCATTGACTATGGATTCAAGTAAAATGAAATCTTTGAGAACTTCAATCCATTTATCATGTTGTTGCTTGCTGGTCCAGTTGTGAAGATTTTTGTTTTCTTTACGTTGAGGTGTAATCCGTACTGAAGGCTGCAGTCTTTGATCTTCATCAGGAAGTGCTTCAAGTCCTCTTCGTTTTCAGACTGATGAATACGAAATAACATTTAATGGGTATTTTAAGTAGCATATAGGGGCACTGGTGGTTCCAGTGGCAGAATTCTTACCTTCCATGCAGGAGACTTATGTTCAATTCCCAGCCAATGCACCTCAGGTGCAGCCACCAGAGGCTTGCATGTTGCTATGACGCCTAATAGGTTTTAGCAAAGCTTGCAGACTAAGACAAACTATGAAGAAAGGCCTGACCATCTACTTCCAAAAACCAGCCAATGAAAGCCCTATGGGTAACAGCAGTCCATCTGCAAATGATCACTGGGATGGCGACAGACCAGGTAGCACTTTGTTGCAATGTGCACGGGGGCACTGTGAGTTGGGGGCCATCTCAACAGCAGCTAACAAAATACAAGTTGCATATATTTGCCTGAAACAAGAAAAAAATAATTCAAATGCCTTTAATTGCTCACCTTCATTCCAAGAAAATCACTAAAGGATGCCATATACATATATACACCTATATGGCATTGTTTACTGATTTTATATACATAATATATAATTACATTGTATGTTTGGGTTCTACACAATATTATATAATATGTATCATGAAAATTATATATATAGATAACATTTGCAATACAACACTGTTAATAGTTTTATAATTTAATTATCTGAAAATACATTAACCCTTACTTGGTACCCTCCTTAAAAAAAATGTGTTCTTTGATTTCATCATGGCCTTCTAAGAATAAGTGGAGCTATTTTACAAAGAGAGGCATTCTGACTAACAAAGAACAACAGACATTGTCTGCATGAAGAAATAGAATGAAGAACCTGAGGCACAGATCTTGAAGAAATGAGGCTAACTAATATTTGTTCTCCAAAAAAAGAGTTTGTTCTGCCTACAGTTAACAAGCCAGAAAGTCACCCTACAACCCAGGATGGCTTGGAGGAAAAGGAGCCCCCCACCCTCCACAGGAATATTTCAACAAAATTTATTGTGGTAAATTAATACATTCAGAAATTATTTTCACTATAAACACAAAAACTACTTCCGTAATGAAATGTAAGACACGTCTGAGTTTTCAATGAGATTATTCATTCCAAAAACTTTTTTTTTTTTTTTTTTTTAGTTTCTCATGCATATAAAATTCACAGAGCTTCTAAAGATAAAGAAGTTACTACCATGGAGGGCGCTAAAGCACCATTAGAGGTGCTCTTTATGCAAATATAACACAGGGCAGAAAGCAATAAGCGCCATAGTATAATTCGGACAACTATGTATTTAACTGGATTTGAAAGTCACGTTTGTTATGGGTTGAACTGTATTCCTCAAAAACATATTTTTAAATACTAACCTCTGAACTTGTGAATGTGACATTGTTTGGAAAAAAGAGAATTTTTCTTTTGCTACATTAATGAAGTCATACCAGAGTCGGGTGTGTTCTCAACCTAATCACTTCTCGGTGGTAGCTTATAAAAAGGGAAAACAGACAGGGAGAGGCACACACAGATAGGAAAGAGACCGAGTGAGAAACTACCTACAAGCCAAGGAATGCCAAGGAACACCTGCAACTACGGACAAGGAAGAACCCTCCAAGAGTCCATACCCTAATTTGAACTTCTAGTCTCCAAAAATGGGAGACACTATTCTATAAAGCCACATATTTTGTGGTATTTTTGTTACAGCAGCATAAGGTAACTAAGACAATGTCCATAGAGACGGCATGGAAACAGTGGAGGATACCTATGACCACACATGGGGGAAAAAAAGACAGTCAATCCCTAATGTTGGGTGATTATACATGAAGAGCAAAGAGACGCAGTACAATCATCTATCCTAGCAGACCTTGTCTATGACCACCACAGGACCAGGTGATATGTCTGCCCCTTCTAGGGAATTCTAAGGGACCATCTATTCTTTCAAAGCACTTTCTATGCTTTGTGGTGAGCTATTTTAGGGCAAAGACCAGAGCTCACCAATCTGTGTAGCCTCACACAACAGCATAGTCATATTACTAACACACGCTTAATAAATATTTGATGAAAGAATGAATGAGAAGCCAGTAAAAAAAGCTATTTTCACATAGGTAGAACTAAGGGGGGAAAAAAAGTCACTCTTTAGGAAATTAGACAGAAAACAAAAGAATGAGGGTAATGCAAAGATGCGACAAATAAAGGGATGATCAGGACTATGCAGATAGAGAATTGTGTGCCTGGCAATTAGGAGATCACAAAATAATAGTGCAGTAAGAGCAGAAGCCAGTGTAAGGACCTTAGGTATGAGACTTAACAGTGAAACAGTGAAAAGTGTCCAGTAAGATCAGGGAGAAGGCAAGGATATACACTCTGACCACTTCTAGTCAGCATGGTACTAAAAGTTCTAGTAGTTCAATAAGGCCAGAAAAAAGAAATTAATAAAGGTATAAAGATGGGAAAGGAAGAAGCAAAACTGTCATTATTCAGATATCATATGTATATCAATAAACCTATGAAATATTCACACAAACACACACACAACTATTAGAATTTGCAAATAAATTTAGCAAGGTTGCAGGATACAAGGTCAATACACAGATAGCAATTATATTTCTACATATCAGCAAGTGAACAACTGGAAATGAAATCTGAAAAACAGTATCATTTACAGAAGCATTAAAAAATCTAATACATGTATATCTAATAGAAGGTGTGTAAGACTTCTATATTAAAAACTATAAAATATTGCTGAGAGAAATTAAAGTAAATGGAGAAATATACACAATTCATGGATGAGAAGCCTCAATATTATTAAAATGTCTATTTTCCTCAACTGAATAATAGGTTCAACAAAATCTAGCAGGACTTCATGGAAAAAAAAAGGTGCTGATTCTCAAATTTATATGAACTTGTATGAAAAACAATAGCAAAGATGGAAGACTCACATTACCTGATTTCCAGACTTATATAAAGCTACAGGACTCAAGGCAATGTGTAAATAGCATAAGAATAGGCAAATAGATCCATGGAAAAAGAGTCCAGAAACAGACACACATATGTGGTCCACTGATGTTCATGATGCCAACTCATGTCATAGGAAAACCCATTTTTAAAAATGGTACTTGATATACATATTAAAACACAAAAATAAATCTCTGATGTTTTAGGTGCTGCATCAGCTGCGACTCATAGTGACTCCATGTACAACAGAATGAAATGTTGCCCGATCTTGCGCCAACCTCACAACTGTTTATATGTTTGAACCCATAGTTGCAGTCACTGTGTCAATCTAGCTCATTGAGGGTCTTTCTCTTTTCATTTGCCCTCTATTTCACACCAAGCATGATGTCCTTCTCCAGTGACTGGTCCTTCCTGATAACATGTCCAAAGTAAATGAGATAAAGTCCCTCCATTCTCGCTTCTAAAAGCAAATGAAGGTCCCCAAAGCTTTACTCCATCCACATCGCTACGGTCAAGTCTATTTTGGGAAGGTACTCTTCTCTAGCCATATTTTGAGCGCCTTCCAACCTGAGGGGCTCATCTTCCAGTACAATATCAGACAATGTTCCACTGCTATCCATAAAGTTTTCACTGGCCAACTTTTTTCAGAAGTAGATTGCCAGATCCGTCCTTCCTAGTCGTTCTCTATCTGGAAGCTCTGCTGAAACCTGTCCACCATGGGTGACCCTGCTGGTATATGAAATACCAGTGACATAACTTCCAGCATCACAGCAATACACAAGCCACCACAGTATGATAAACTGACAGACAAGTGGTAGAAATCTCAACAGTCAGCTCATTTCATACACACAAAAATTGTGATGGATTACAATGAAAGATGGATTATCAACCTAAATATAGAAGACGAAACCATAAAAATTCTTGGAAAAAACCAAACAATATCTTCACAGTCTTGGATAGGCAAAGATTTCTTAGGCCATACTAAAGTCCAAAATTAACTTTCTGTTCATAAAGAGAAACCACCAAGAAAATGAAGAGATAAACTACAGACTGGGAAAAATATTCATAATACATGCAACAACGCTGACAAAGGACTCATATTCAGAATACATTTATTTTTTAAATCTTACAAACCAGCAATTCAATAATAATAATGATAATAATCAGGCAAAATTTGAAAAAGACACTTTGTTTAAAAAAAAAAAAGGGTGTTTGAATGACCCATAAGCATATGAAAAGATGCTCAACATCAAGCAAGGGTCATCAGAAAAAAGCATATTAAAATCACAATGAGATACTATTTCATACCCACCAGATGGCTAAAATAAAACAAGAAGGCAATACCAAAAGCTGTAAGAATGCGGAGCAACTGGAACCCTAGTAAGTTGCTGGTGCAAGTAAAAAATGGCACAACCACTTTGGAAAAACGGTTTGGCAGTTTCTTATATAGTTAACATCTACTCTATGGCTCAATGATTCCATTCCCTGGTATTTACCCAAGAGAAATAAAAATTTATGTCCCCAAAATGACTCGTACAACAATAAAAAAAAAAAAAAAACCCACTGCCGTTGAGTCGATTCCAACTCATAGCGACCCTATAAAAAAACAGAAGCCTTATTCAGTAATCCTGTCCCCTACTACCTTGCATCCTTTGTTTGGCAATGTTGACAATGAAGCAAGAAGAGTGGGAATGGGAAAGATCTGAGAGGAGGTGTGAAGATTTGTGCTAGAGAGAACAAGGATGAGCCAGAGGATGTTTACAGGGAAAGGAAAAACAGGAAGAAGGGAGGAGAGACGGAAGGATTAACACCCTAGCGAAGGCGAGAGGAACAGGAGAAACAGAAAGAGGTAGAAAGGTAGATGAGATAGAAAGGAGCCATGCTTTTTATAAAGGATGGAGAAAGTATGGAGACTAGAGGAACTAAAGGAACTGGGGCACTAGGAAATAGGTTTATTCTCTAACAGGGTGGTTCCCTGAGCCTGCCATAAAGCTATCTGCAACTCCTTCCTCTCCCTTAACCCCACAGCCAATCAATTACTATTGATCCTTAGGTATCTCTCATTTTTTTTTGCCATCAAAGGCAAATTTACTAAATGGGGAACCTAGAGTTATTAGTGTGCACTGGCTACTAAAACTTGCCTAAAACAGTCACTGAGAAGTAATTAATGTGAGAGCAACTGCAAAAGACTAGAATCTGTCTTTTGAATGATTTATGCATTGTGTCAACGAGGGTTAGTTTTGGTAGGGAGAAACATGCAAGGTCTCATCTACTTTTAACAAATAACTATGCATTTGAGGCCTTTATTTACTTTCCCTTAAAATAGAGATGTAATAAATATTAGAGTCTTTAGACTGGTCAGACATTGTACATATGGAACACGTGCTCTAGGTTAAGTGACTCACGTATATGCAGAACGCTGCATAACTGCTCCAAAAAGAGAACTCCCTCATCTCACATGGAATAGTAAACTATTCTCACCAGAGGCTGAGACAAGAAATTACCTTTCATGTAGCACGAACAAGTTTTGGTTGCTGTGTAAACTGCAGCTTAGGTTTTCTTTTCTCTATACATTTGAGTATTCTTTTTTATTTCATCCTACCTGAGTTCAACCTAATTCCAAACAGTTTAATCCCTAAACATGATGAAATTTAAATACCATCTCTCTTTTGACGGTGGAAAACTCTATCCCATCAAGAGTTCAAATGTTTTTGGTCAAGTCGAATAAAGTACTTCTCTTGCTACCGTATGTACTTCTTTTTCTCATTCAGCAAAGAAATCACTTCCAAGATAACTGGTATAACTTTTTTGTTAGCTGCAACTGCAGTACTTTTTAAAAATCAAAAATCCTGGATACAAATTCTATGAATCAATTTTATCACAGCCTTTCATGGTATTTTGATTTCAATATATACTGGAAAGGAAAGCACAGACAACTTGAGCTCAGAAATGTGCTTCTAATCAGGCAGTCTTACAATACATGCGATAATCAGTCTGTCTCTTGTCCTCCCTGGACAGTGAGAGATTAGTGTTCTGAAACAATTGCAAGAGGCTTGTCAATGGTAAACTATGGGCCAGAACAAGGAATGTCAAATCTCCAAGACAGGGTATTTTTAGAGTTTCCATTAGAGTCGGCACAGGTTACCATGAAATGCAAGAAAGCATTTCTGACTAGGAGCCGCTGCCAATGCAGAGACATTTTCAGGCTTGCTTCCAAATGAGATGGCATCATCCCACTGACTGAGTCGTCTGCTCTGATAATATTTTGCATCTTTTCATCTATGGGGGGTGCTGACTTAATACAGATAACAGTTCGGCTCCCTATCTACAGTAATATTTTTAATTATTCTATTACTCTGTGAAAGAGGGGAAGGAAATGTTTCTCTCTTCTTTGGTTCGCGGAACCAAAGGAGAGAGAAACATTTCCTTCCCCTCTTTCAGAAGAATGGTCTGTAAATATACTTCTGAAAAGTCAGCTATTGAAAACCCTGTGGAGTACAGTTCTCCTCTGACACACGTGGGGTCGCCGTGAGTCAACTCAATGGCAACTGGCAAAATTTTCCTTGCAAGTTATACTTCCCATGGTTCAGGTCACACATCTCTCCATGAGAACAGTCTCTCGTATCCCTATGTCCAAATTAAAAACCCTGAGGGCTAAGAGTTAAATCTGAAAGCAAAACACAGCATTCTACATAAAAGCTCAACAAAGGCTACACGTTCATCTCTCAGAGAAACAGTCCTTTCACTGAATGACAAGGTCACTGAGACTCTCTGAAGTATTAATTACAAAGCCAGTTCTTTTTCATGTGGACAAGAACTTTATGGTCATTGCCAAGAGAAACCTATGGTCACATACAAATGGATATAACTTTTCTATTTATAAATATAGTGAAATACCAATAACTCATTTTAATACTACATATGCTGTATTTGTTCAAAATGCAAATAATTTTCTTTTGTAAGAGGTCCAAGAAGGTCAAAGCTGGCCTAATCAAGTAGCAGCTATTTCCTGTAAATGTTGTTGTCAAAAGCAGTCAGTTCTTAGACAGAGTTCCTCAACTAAACCGAGAATATTTACACTTGGCCATTTGAGGGGAGAGTAATAGAAACAATACTCCCTTCCACTTTTGACACTTCACGGTTTACTACAGCGGTTCTGCATTCATTCTCATTTGGGAAAGCGGGCCGCATAGCAAAGCGCTATAGGTAGCCTCCCCGCACAGAGTGCACACTGACTTCCACCAAAAAGACCATATGGCCTTGAAACTGTAAAGGTCACAGGAAAAGCAACCCAGCCCTCTAAACTTGGAGGATAAAACCAACAAAATTCAAATAACTGGGTCTTCTCTTATGCTGAAAAAGAGTTGAGAAACAGTAACTAAAAAGCTACTTTGCAGACCATGGTGTTTTCCCAGATTTCAAAGCAACACCCCATGACTGCAGTTAGTGGCGTGCTTCAATAAACTCGACCAAAAGGGTCCGAAAAAGAAAGAACCTAACTATTCCAAAAACCAGGTTTGTTAGTTTTTCCTCTGAGTCACTGGTCGAGCTTTCAAACTTACAAGCACAGGCCTACTTCGCCCTGTTATATCCAGAAATATCAGCATATGTAGACAAATGCCTCCAAAAAGCACCAGGACTTTCCTCTATTATAACATTAGGAAGAATGTGAACTTGATAGTGAGCTCACAGACTGGCAATAAGGACAGAGAGATCTGAAATAGCGAACTGGAGAAGGCAGAAGAGAAATACTCCAGAGTCCAGGTTCCATTCTGCCCGACAGGACAGATTAACTGTCTTCCTTGTAAAGGACGGTATCCTTGTATAGCAGGTGAAAAGGATTATTCCGAAAGCAGTGATGGATGCTAAGCTTGGGTTTGACACCACCTTTAGGGGACTTCAAAAGTCTCAAAGAATGTGGCAAAATTTTAAAGCAAAAGAATTTTAATTCAGCTAATTTATGAAGAACCAATATGCCATAAAAATCAAATTAAGAATGGTTGGAAATCACTCTTCCAGGAACTAGATAACTGTGTACCCTCTTATCTTGAAACTCAAACAAAAAATAACTTCTTACACTTCTCAGTTAACTAAAGGAAAAGAAAGATCCGAATGTATCATAGTAGGAAGATTTGATTTAAAAAAAGTCTTGAATTTAGTTTATACTCTCTACACAGAATTAATGGTTGAGGAACTTGTCTGGTAGGGAATCAGAAAGGTTACTTAAGGAAAGAGAGAAACTACTGTTTTCCTGCAGTTAACAGGTCAGAAAATCAGTCAAGTTTTCTAATTTATCAATGGAGAGTCTATTATAGGTGGGGGTGCGGGGGAGTGGAGAGGGGGTGGGGGGGTGGGCAGGCCACTGGTAAGTTAGCTTTTGCTCAAAAACAATCCTCAGGGTTTGATCAGAAAATGGCAGTTACCTGGCGTGATTCAGATTAATGAAAAGACAGGTAAAGGAACAACAGCAGTCTTGGCAACTTTTCTTTGGTTGGTCTTTAGAGTACAAAATCCTCACCTGAAGTCTTATTCTGCAAAATTTTGTTCCCAAATCTAATCCTCCACTTCATTTCTTCACCTGAATTTGGTTTTACTCCCATAAGTTTCTCTTGGCAATGACCATGAAGTTCTTGTCCACATGAAAAAGAACTGGCTTTGTAGTTAATATTTTAGAGTCTCAATGATCTTGTCATTCAGTGAAAGGACTATTTCTCTGAAAGATGAACGGGTAGCCTTTGTAGAGCCTCTATGTAAAACACTGTTTTGTTTTGAGATTTAACTCTTAGCCCTCAGGGTTTTTAATTTGGATATATGGATGTGAAAGACTGTTCTCATGGAGAGATGTGTGACCTGAATCATGGGAAGTATAACTTGCAAGGAAAATTTTGCCAGTTGCTACTGGGTTGACTCACAGTGACTACTCCATAGGGTTTTCAATGGCTGACTTTTTAGAAGTAGATTTACAGACCTTGCTCTCATCAAAAAAGGAGAAGGAAATGGAGAAAAAGATAGCCAACTATGAAGGAATGGGGGTTGGGGGACCAAATGAAAAAGTCTTTTCCAAACGCTTTCTGGAAAGAGGTTACACTAATATCTCACGTAAAACAAACAAACAAACAAACAAAAAACCCATCAAACTGTCCTTGACAGTAGTAGTAAATCCACTGATAGTGACTCTGTGGTAACTTGTTGAGAGACCTGGGAGCAAATAAACAAATAAGGAAGGTCCTTTGTTTATGGCACCTAACATTATGGTTGAGAACAGTTAACTAAAACGAATCTAAGAACTGTAATGCACAAAAACCAACTAATACACGACTCCAATATTGTGGGTCAAAAGACAACAGTTCAGAACTCTTAAACTCTTAATATATTGAAAACAAATCGAAAAGCTGCTTCCTTTAACCATTTAAGTGCTAAAATCTCAATTTGGTTCTTAAAACTAAAAATACACTACACCACCAATGAATCAAAGTTTGAGAATTTTCCAACAACACAAAGTTATAAAATCACTTAAAACTAGGCAACATTTGCCTAATATAATTCAAATAAGTCTCTCAATGCAAGGGACTGATTGCCATCACAAATAAGAAATCCAGCAAGGTGCTGCTGTATTACCAAAGACTGTGTTACATTTTTGCTAACAATAACAGCCACCGAAATACATTCTTCTGAAAATCCTCATTTTCAATCCCAGTGGTGGAGTTTCTCCAAGAGTTCCAGGCTACCACTGAAACGGACATAACTCCAAAACTGAGTGATACCACAAAATGCAGACTTCCTTTCAAACAACTTTTATACCCTTTTCTTGGAAGAGACAACAGAGGACAGAGCTCTCATCATTTGCTCTGTTTACACCACAATGGCTTCAGGACAAGTAACTAGGGGGTCATTACTGGCCAACTGGTTGAAGTGCACTGTTGCTCACGGAGATTGCCTTGGTCAAGGATAGGCACTTACAAGAAGCACACTGGGAGTTACAAGGGCTGCGGCATACTAAGTTATTTTGAGCCTCAGAGAAAGGAGGAGGCCAACAAACAAACACTCAGAAGCTATCAAAACACCACCAGGACAAACAGGGAGACATCTGTTGCTTACACGAGTGATGATCTAAAAACCAGACAACAACTGGTTTTTAAGCTATTATAAATTGAAGCACGAGGGAAGGCTAGTGGGATAATTAGAGAGATTTGGGTTACTGAAGAATTCTACAAGTTTGCAGTGATGCGTTCTCAAGTTATGTGAAGCTGCTACAGGACAGAAAGAGGGAGACGGTTAAAAAGCACAGTCGACAGAATGTGGCAGACAAGAGATACAGTGTACTAAAAAAAAAAAAAAAAATCCAGGACGGACTCTGACATTCAACTATCTCCTGAAAATTGCCGCTTGAAGCCTTGGGTAACTTGCTCTTTTTCTCTATTGGGGAAGACGTAATTTTTTTTAAATAAAAAAGTATGTTATTCTTTTACTCTTTCTATATAGTATCTTATTTTACATGACCCTTTCATCACTTAAAACACAAAACTCATTCTTACATAGAGAAACAAGCTCTGAAAGTCTCTCCGTAATGATCCTTGGAAACAGTCTTAACCAGAACAGGCCAGAGCCCAGCCTCTCTTTAAGAGACTCTCTCCTTTATCCTGTGATGAAATGGTCACGACAAGCAGAAATAAATACGAGCAGTTTAGAAGATCCTAAGTTTGAACATTACCAAATGTAGGTATTTAAGAGTTCTGGAAGGCCATTACCTTCAGCTTATTAATAATTGGTGGGTTTTTCCTTCTTTTTTTAACTGTGTACTTTGTGTACTGTGAGAGCTCATCATTAGCCAATGTTAGTAACTGCTGTTTCTGGATGGTAAAATTGTAGACAGTTTTCATTTCTGCCTTTATGTTTCTCTACATTTTCTACACTTTTCCCAAGTATATTTTCGTAAAATTTGCTGGGAAGAGTGTTAAGATTTTCTTGATGCTTCAAATACAACCGATTGGATGTTACTCTGAGTCATCACCAAAATGCAGCGTTAAAGGGTTAAAATACAGCAGCAATGCTGCTGGGCCTCGGCCTGAATCTTTACAGCCAGCAAGCTCTGTGCCCTCGCAGAGCAGACAGTTGTGCACTGCTTTCTCTATAATACAACTGGGACGTCAGCGTATTTCAGGGACAGGGCCAGATAGTTCAGACAGAAATAGAGACAGATGGCCTATCTACATATACTATTTAGCAGAGCTTTCCAGACTTCAGAGGGGCCACCAAACCCCACAGACCAGACTAATGCTATTTAATTAGACTGAGGAGGGAGAAAGAAAAAAATTTTTTAATAAGGATGGGAAGCTTTTTTCCGGGATTAACATTAATTCAGAAAATTACTATTTCCACAAAGTTAGAAGGTATCTGCTACAGAGGAAATAAGAGGTAATCAACTACAAACTCCTTTACCTATCTCCCCACCCATTAAGAACTTTGAAATTCCTGACCGAGGTCTTTGGGTCACAGCATGCACTAACAAGAGATATTCACTGCCGTGGACCAAACAATTTACTCAAAGTAATCTCGAAGCCATAAAGTGATGTTAAATACTCACTAAAGGTGACCCCTGCAGGCCCCTCTGTTTAACCCAAAAAATGAAACCCGTTGCTATCAAGACGATTCTGACTCATAATGACCCTATAAGATAGCGTAGAACTGCCCCACAGGGCTTCTAAGGCTGTCATCTTTATAGAAGCAGACCGCCACATCTTTATTTTTCTCTAGAGGAGCAGCTAACGGATTTGAACCGTTGACATTTCAAATGGCAGGCAAGTGCTTAACCACTGCACCACTAGGACTCCTCCCTTCTGTTTAGATACTGTCTAATGACCCAATTAGTCCACAACATGCAAACTAAGGATAACTAGGTTGGGTGATTTGTATAGTACTAAAGCAAGGTCTCTTGGCTTCTAACTGCAAAAGAGATTACGTGAAAGGCACTAAACAAGTCCTTATAACAAACAGGATGACAGCTTTTATTGATCACTCTATAAACCCAGCCCAAATCTATCAGAGTTGGCTAACGATCCTTCCAATTTATATTGGGAGACAAACCTTAACTAATCATGTAAGGTTGCTATGAATTGGAATTGACTCAACGGCAATGGGTTTTTGGTGGGTGGTACAGTGGTCAAGCACTTGGCAGCTAACCAAAAGGTCGGTGGTTTGAACCCACCAGCTGCACCTCAGACAAAGATGTGTCAGTCTGCTTCCATAAAGATTACAGTCTTAGAAACCTTATGGGGCAGTTTTCTATTCCGTCCTATAGTCACTATGAGTTGGAATTGGTGGGAACAGATTTGGTTTTGGGTATTTACTGACATGAAATACTTTACCAATTTCTTAGAAACACTGTATAATCTCCCAAATTAAGCAAATGTGCTAACAATAATTTTACAATTTGAACATCTGTTTTTCAACAACTCCGAAATAAACATGACACCGTCAAACAAACAATGTCCTCCTAGACTAACAAAGATAACTCACTTGCACGGTCACATACACTCACCGACACAAAACAGTACTTATGCCCTCAAAACACAAAATTACACTTGCTAAGACTTCATTCTACATACTGTCAAAATCCGCATTCCTCTGAGATGCCCGCTCACATACATTCCAATATGAAAATAAAGATTTACCTACATATTAAACAGTTAAGTCACATTGAGTTGAAAATCTAGTATTTTTGCTACTGATGGGATATATATGCTTGCTGTTTCCTCTTTCAAGCAAACACAGTAAGATAAAAAAAGTGCTGGGTTAGACCCCCAATATACCATCAGAGAAAATTAAAAGAAAAAATAATTAAAAGGTTTACTCTCTATCTAGGAAAAGCCTTCACTTTATCTTCATCCTTAAGTGACTTATAAATGCTTTCAACCTTAGTATGAATATGAGTATTTCAAAATGTTATTATAAAATAAATTGCAACAAAGTAAAAGAACTTTTTTTTTTCTTTTAAACTGGAACACTGTCAAATTTATTACTTAGTGAACACAAAAAATGACTTTCACCCACTTCACGGCCCCGTATCTAACAAGTCTCACTAAGTCCGCTGACTCATTATTTTCAGAAAGGGCAGAAAAGAATATCAGATTCCATACTAAACATAAGAGATAGTGACAAGTTGGACAAGTTGGAAGGAGGCACAATAGACACAAAATAAGCTGCTAGGATTCCCCTGCCTCAGTTGTGCCATGGAGGTAAAGTAAGCCTGCTTTCCGTTTCTAAAAGGTAACCAACCAGCTGCCATCAAGTCGATTCTGACTCATGGCCACTCATGTGTGTCAGAGTAAAACTGTGCTCCATAAAGTTTTCAACAGCTGATTTTTTCTGGAAGTAGATCACCAAAGTGCCTCTGGGTAGACTCCAACCTCCAAACTTTTGGTTAGCAGCCAAGCTCATTAACCGTCTGCAGGACGTAGAGACTCCTTTGACAAGTAAAGGTGAGCGAAGTAATGACAGCTGGAAGACAGGCAACAGTTACTACCTTTCTCTGGAAGAAAAGGGTACAAACCGTGGAGGAATGTTCTAAAATCTGAACTGCTTACAAATGACAACCAACTATTGCTCATTCTCTATTGAGGGAAGAAATTTACTTTGACAAATGTATATTTACCCTCTATAACATGTCTAAATCAAAGAAAGGCTCCTTTTCTAATTCCCTCAATAAAAATAAAGGATAGAAAATGTTTAAGCAGCATCCTGGATAATTTGTGCCAATTTGGATGATTTATATATTTGCTTTGCCAGGCAAAATGGTCCATGGCCAGTGCTTTCGAGTCAACAAGGGTGCGAAGAACAAGAGCTAATTACAGATCTGAGTCACTGTCTACAAGTTCCCTTAGCCCAGTCGATCATCCCCCTCAAAGGCACCATTTCATTTTGAAATATAAAAATAACACAACTCTACAAAATGCCTTTATATTAAAAAAAATAAAAAGCCACTCAACAAAAAACAAAGAGTAATATCAGTCAACCAAATAGGTTTTTCAATAAGCTCTTTAAAAAAAAAAAAACAACTTTGTAACATTAAAGTTTTTAAAATAAGAAAATGAAGATAAAAGACATTACAGGATCCTAGCTTAAATATTTTACATCCTTTGATGTCTTTCTTTGCATTGAGGTCCAAAATGGCAAAGTACTGCAAGTAGTGGCTACCTCCCAATGGGAGCAATGTAGTAGGTCTTTTCATAGACCTACTTGACTGGGTGTTTCCATTTGATGCTTATAAGCTCTTAACATAGGCAACATTTTAACTTAAGATCCTGAGTTCACAATGGCAAAAGAGAGCTAAAGACAGTGACATTTAAATAAAATAAAAAAAAAAGGACCTATCCTTTCCACACACACACAAAAAAGGCATGCACAAAACCCTAAAATTCTATTTCAACAAAGTATGTTGTTAGTTTTCCTTTTTGTAACATGGATGCAATACATACATGAATTAAGGAAAAAACACTTTAGGTTTACTTTTTTTTTTAGTTAACATTTAAGCAAAAAAAAAAATAACATTTGCTAAACATTTAAGCAAAAAAAAATTAAAAAGAAAAAGAAAAGTTCTTTTGATTGGCATAAATCTTTCCCTTACACTCTGTCAGTAATTAGGTTACCAAGTTGAAAGAATTAACGATAATCTGGCCAGAAATGACTATTCAGTTGCATGGAGGCAACATCCTAAACAAAGAACATGAATTCTCCAAAAAAATGGATTTTCTGCATGTAGAAGTTAAATAACGGAAGATGCATTTCAGACAAAAACAATACAAACTGATTTCTAAGTCTCAACACTGGAGCACAAACGGAAACAACCATATAGCAAAGGTTTCTGAGGAGGCTACAAATGACCACAGCATGTTTCACAGTTCAAAAAAGTGGATGGATGCCTCTTTATTACTGGTGCCAGCAGAACTAACAAACTAGCACATTTAGAAAGCAGAGAAGTAATCTTTGTAGGCATGTTGGCTGTTGCAGTACAGAAAAATGCACAGGTTTACCCAAGATTTCCCAAAAGTAGGCATTCTGACCACAGGATGAATCAAGATTTTTTTTTTAATTGTAATAAATATATCAGTAATACTTGCCATTTCAACATTCTTGACATGTACAGTTCAGTTATATTAACTTCATCATGTTATATAACCATCATCTGTATCTATTCCTAAGTTTTTCCAAAATGAATAAAGCTATTTAAACAAACAAACAAAAAAAGACAATACACTCTGAAAAGCTCAGCATCTTAGTCATCTAGTGCTGCTGTAACAGAAATACCATAAATGGATGCTTTTGACAAAAAGAAATTTATTCCCTCACAGTTTAGGAGGCTAGAAGTCCAAATTCAGGGTGCCACCTCTATGGGAAGGTTTTCTCTCTGTGTCGGTTCTGGAGGAAGGTCCTTGTCCTCAATCTTCCCCTGGTCTAGGAGCTTCTCAGCGCAGGGACCCCAGGCCTATAGGACTCACTCTGCTCGGGGCACTAGTTTCTTGGTGGTATGAGGTTCCCCTGTCTCTTTGCTCCATTCTCTCTTTTATATCTCAAAACAGATTGATTTAAGATGCAATCTAATCTTGTAGATTGAGTCCTGTCTCCTTACATAACTACCTCTAATCCTGCCTCATTAACATCATAGAGATAGAATTTACAACACATAGGAAGATGATATCAGATGACAAAACGGTAGACAATCACATAATACAGGGAATTATGACCTAGCCAATTTGACACACGTTTTAGGGGGACACAATTCAATTCATAACACTCAGTAATGGCACAGATGGTCTAAAAATGTCCTGCACATTCCAAACCTTCATTGGAGAACAGAAGCTGGTATAGAAAGAGGACTCGAGAGCAATCCAAGCAAGGGATAAAAGTGCTTCCTCCCAGATAGAGAGGTCCCTAGGTGGTGTAAACAGTTTGTACTTAACTACTAACCTAAAGGTTAGCAGTTCAAACCACCCAGTATCACCTCAGAAGAAAGGTCTGGCTTCAATAAAGGTTACAGTCAAGAAGACCCTATGGAGCAGTTCTACTCTTTAATACATGGGTCACCCTGAGTATCCTCTGCTACCAGCGGATAAGGTAACAGCAAGCTGTCACCATGTTGATTCAAGCTCATCAACCATTTAAGATCTAATGATTTAAAACCATCTTATTAAAAATCATTGTTGTTGTTAAGGTGCCGCTGAGTCAGTTCCGACTCATAGCGACCCCATGCACAACAGAACAAAACACTGCCTGGTCCTGAGCCATCCTTAAAATCATTGTTGTGCTTGAGCTCACTGTTGCAGCCACTGTGTCAATCCATTCGTTGAGGGTCTTCCTCTTTTCCGCTGACCCTGTACTCTGCCAAGCATGATGTCCTTCTCCAGGGACTGATCCCTCCTGACAACATGTCCAAAGTATGTAAGACGCAGTCTCGCCATCCTTACTTCTACAGAGCATTCTGGTTGTACTTCTCCTAAGACAAAGTTGTTCATTCTTTTGGCAGTCCATGGTATATTCAATATTCTTTGCCAACACCACAATTCAAGGGCATCAATTCTTCTTCAGTCTTCCATATTCATTGTGCAGCTTTCACAGGCATGTGATGCGATTGAAAATACCATGGCTTGGGTCAGGCACACCTTAGTCTTCAAGGTGACAGCTTTGCTCTTCAACACTTTAAAGAAGTCCTTTGCAGCAGATTTACCCAGTGCAATGTGTCTTTTGATTTCTTGACTGCTGCTTCCATGGCTATTGATTGTGGATTCAAGTAAAATGAAAGCCTTGAAAACTTCAATCTTTTCTCCATTTATCATGATGTCACTCATTGGTCCAGTTGTGAGGATTTTTGTTTTCTTTATGTTGAGGTGCAATTCATACTGAAGGCTGTGGTCTTTGATCTTCATTAGTAAGTGCTTCAAGTTCTCTTCACTTTCAGCAATCAAGGTTGTGTCATCTGCATAATGCAGGTTGTTAATGAGTCTTCCTCCAATCCTGATGCCCTGTTTTCTTCATACAGTCCAGCTTATCAGATTATTTGCTCAGCATACAGACTGAATAGGTATGGTGAAAGAATACAACCCTGATGCACACCTTTCCTGACTTTAAACCAATCAGTATCCCCTTGTTCTGTCCAAACAACTGCCTCTTGATATATGTAAAGGTTCCTTATGAGCACAATTAAGTGTTCTGAAATTCCCATTCTTCTCAGTGTTATCCATAATTTGTTACGATCCACATAGTCGAATGTCTTTGTATAGTCAATACAACACAGGCAAACATCCTTCTGGTATTCTCTGCTTTCAGCCAGGGTCCATCTGACATCAGCAATGATATCCCTGGTTCCACGTTCTCTTCTGAAACTGGCCTGAATTTCTGGCAGTTCCCTGTCCATATACTGCTGCGGCCGTTTTTGAATGATCTTCAGCAAAATTTTGCTTACGTGTGATATTAATGATACTGTTCTATAACTTCCACATTCGGTTGGATCACCTTTCTTGGGAACAGGCATAAATATGGATCTCTTCCAATCAGTTGGCCAGGAAGCTGTCTTCCATATTTCTTGGCATAGACGAGTAAGTACCTGCAGCGCTGCATCTGTTCGTTGAAACATCTCAATTGATATCTCATCAATTCCTGGAGTCTTGTTTTTCACCAATGACTTCAAAGCAGGTTGTACTTCTTCCTTCAGTACCATCGGTTCCTGATCATAAAAATTGTTAGGATGTCTAATGATCTTTTTTTTGTGTGTGTGCTTTAAGTCAAATTTTACAAATTAAGTCAGTCTCTCATACAAAAATTTATATACTCCTAGTGCTCTCCCCGTAATGAGACAGTGCACTCCTCTCCACCCTGTATTTCTGTGTCCATTCAGCCAACTTCTGTTCCCCTCTGCCTTCTCATCTTCCCTCCAGACAGGAGCTGCCCACACAGTCCATGTGTCTACTTGATCCAAGAAGCTCACTCCTCATCAGTATCATTTTCTATCCCATAAAGTCCAGGCCAATTCCTGTCTGAAGAGCTGGCTTTGGGCATGGTTCCTGTCTTGGGCTAACAGAACGTCTGGGGACCATGACCTCCGGGGTCCTTCTAGGCTCAGTCAGACCATTAAGTCTTGTATTTTTACAAGAATTTGAGGTCTGCAACCCACTGCTCTCTTGCTCCTTCAAGGATTCTCTGTTGTGTTCCCTGTCAGGAAAGTCATCGGCTATAGCTGGGTACCATCTAGTTCTTCTGGTCTCAGGGTGATGTAGTCTCTGATTCAGGTGGCCCTTTCTGTCTCTTGGGCTTAATAATAGATCTTTCAATGAATGTCTAAGAACAAATTTATCGCCTCTTTCACTGATTCTGAACTCCTTTGTGATTTTATACGACTAGTACATATAAAAAAAAAAAAAAAGTACATATAGTATGCTACATTTACCTGAAGTTAAAAAAGCATACAAAAAATCATACTAAACAGGCATAATAAAAGCACAAGGAAACGTGAAGGAATGATAAAAACCACAATCAGGATAGTAGTTCCAGGAGGTAGAGAGAAGGAACTGCTGTTAGGGAGGATTACACTGGGTTCTAAGAAAACACAAAGAATACCCAAATAGCCACATATATACAACAGCCACTACCCTAAGACCCTTTTCAAAATTCACAACCCAAGTGGGTTGATTAAAAGGCAAACCCTCTGGGGGGGAAAAGAGAAAGAGAGAATCTGAAAGCTTTATATTTTATTCTCACGTATGCAAATGCTAAGTCACTACCTGGGGACTGTTAAGAGTGAAGAGGATGCCAGTCAACACCAGCACACCCTGTCAATTTAACTTAATGGTATCATTTTGCCTTTCTTTGCAATTACTCCCACATTCCCTGGGGAGAATCTAATGGATTACTAAAAATAAAATGGAGATTAAATGAATGATTTAGGATGTTTTGGCTCCCAATTCAAACTGGCTTAAACAAAAAGGCAAATGTATTGGCTCAAACATTTGGACATCCAGAGAAGGGGCAGGCTTCAGGGCTGGGTTCCATGTGATTCTGGATGCTACCCTCTGCCCTGTGTGGCTTCTTGCTCAGGTCAATAGCCAGAAGGCTGCAGCCACACCAGACCTCCCGCCAGCATGTAACATCGTTCAAAAGAAGAGAAGCGCTGTCTTCACGTAACCCTCTTTTAAGTAAGAAAGGACTTCTGCCAGAAGCTCCAGGCAAGCCTACTCTGGAGTGTCACTGGCTGGATTGGAATTACAGGACCACGCCTGAAACCATCCCTCAATCCAGGCGACACCCAACGCTAACAGGGATGGGACTGCCCCCAGTTAGGGCCCACCCTAGCTGGTATGGGTTCTTCAACCCCGTAACTGCCACAATGAGGCTGGATGGAATACATGATATGAATCCAATGTCCACTCTGTTAGTATTTGCAGGGAATAAAGACCAAACTAACCCACTGCTGTCAAATCAATTCCAATTCATTCTAACCCTATAGGACAGAGTAGGCAGCCCCCAAGGGATTTCAAGGCTGTAATCTTTACGGAAGCAGACTGCCACATCTTTCTCCTGTGGAGCGGCTGGTGAGTTCGAAACACAGGCCTTTCAGTTAGCGGCCAAGCACTTATCCACTGCACCACTAGGACTTCTCTTTGCAGGGGATAGCCTGAGTAATGCTGCATTTATCAGAAAATGAAACAAATAACTATCATGATATATTCGTATATAAAGTATATGTTGAAAAGACAGATAACCAAATGAATTGCTCCCTTTGAAAAAAGTTAAGTTTGAAAAACTTTGCTTCTCTATCTCAACTGCTCCTGTCAGAAACCGAAAGGCAGAAAGTCAACACTTTATAAAGCAGGTGGGTCACAGAAGTATTGTACAGTACTTACTATATTTTGGTGCCATGGCCACAGAAATTTAGACAACAGCACCCATTTTAGCAATGCATAACCTGGGAAAAAGAAAAAAAATCAGTTAAAGATATTTCACTAAATGGTTACATAGCTTTGACAAAAGTTTGTCTTTTTTTTTTTTAAAGAGGCAAACCAGATTTTTTAAAGTAAACGGCTGAACAATACTTTCTGTGAAATAGGACGTTACGTGATTTGGGCATTGTGCGAACACCGTATGATACACAAGCAGTCCGCAGCTCCGATGGCTGTCCCACCCACCTGAGAAGCAGGAACAGCCTCGACCCCAAAGCCCCCTCTGCTGCCTGTCTGCTGGACAGCCCCCAGGAGGGCACTGCGCCAGCAGCCTGATGGGGATTTTGTGCACATCTGGGTGGGGTGGGGGAAGAACAGGGGTGGCAAGAGGTGCCCACAGGGGTCGAATATGCAGGTGCTGGGAGCAAGGCTGCCAGTGGCGGCCCTGGTTACCCCTTGCCTTTTTGGTGTAACAGCTACCTGATCATATGCAGCCACCACCACCAGGAGCCAGGAGCCTGCGCTGGCACCACCAGCACCCATGGCAAGAGTGGAGGTGCCTTGGCAGGCGCTGCCCTGCACTGGGAGTGAACAGTTGCATGGTTGCTGGACAGGTAAATAACGCCAGTAGGAGGCACTGGGAAGATTGGGATGTGCCCTGGAGCCTTGCTGATCATTCCCTCTGGAGGTCTGGGGTCTTTAAAGCCATTCAAAAAACTCCAAACCCACTCCAGTTGATTCTGACTCATAGCAACCCAATATGACAGAGTAGAACTACCCCAGAGGGTCTCCAAGGCTGTAAATCTTTACAGAAGCGGACTGCCACATCTTTCTCCTGCAGAATCGCTGGTGGGTTCTAGCCGCCAAACCACTGAATTTTTGGTTAACAGCCGAGTGTTTTAACCACTGTGCCACCAGGACTCATGGTTTAAAACCATTAGGGGGAAACAATAAACAAAGGGAGAGCTGTTTTCCTTGTATATTGAAGAAAAAAAAAACCTTACGGGACCACAGACCTACATGCAGTTGGATGTTACCCAGACAAACACTATGTGGCACACAGCTCTATTTTCAAGTTAAGAGCATTTGCATCTATTGTAGATCTGACCACCAAAAAACAAAACAAACAAAAAAATATGTTTTAAACCAAGCAATACTGCCCTGGACTGCTGTCTCTTAAACTGAACCACAAAAGGAAGAAAAATACAGAATTATTAAACAAACCTCAAAAACATACACCTATTATTCAATTTGATGCCACTTAAATCTAGGTATTTAGCTCTAATTTCTAAACTCAGGGACCTGAGTATACAGTTTTCAGTAGGAAATATGAAGACATCTGATTCAAATATTTGACAATGCATTTTACTTAGTAAAATCTTTGAATATTCAGCATACCATGGAACGCTAAACCAACACACCCATAGAACTGGAGACTCTAAGTTCTTGATGTTACTTTTAATATTTGTAAATGAAAGATAAGAACTGTGTCCTTATCCAAACCCCAGGACAAAAGACAATACAGCAAATCACATTCTTAATTAAGAGGGGCTGAAAAACATAAAAATCCAACTCCACATGAAAACAGTGGTATTTCCTGGGATGGGGAGCCATTGCAAGGATCACTACGGGTTGCTGCAATCCAAATATCTACAATACCATGTCTAACTTCACTTTCCTTGCTGTGAGATTCAGACAAGTTTTTGTATTGTTTATGGCTCATTAATAGAATAAATAGAATTATTTAGAATCATTAATAGAATAAAAGGACAACTCACAGAATTAAAGAAGATATTTGCAATACATATATCCACCAAAAGACTCATTCAGAATTACAGCATTCCCAGGTTTCTAACGTCTGACTTACATACAATCTGGGTCACGAATATTCAACTTACAAACCAACTGCCATAAAGGCTATTCTGTTAGAAGTTGGAGGTACATGCGATGGTTCGTAATAACAAAAGGGCACTGCTTTGCGAGCCACATCAAAACATTTTTATTATTACTGTGTTATTATGTTAAAGATGTTTTTATGTATCTGGAAGTGTTTATGTTTTTATGCATAGAAAATTACACTATATACTAAGAAAAACATTTGACTAACTGACATTAGATACGAACCATACTAACTATTCTGACTTACGTACAAATTCTACCTAAACACAGAGTTGGGAATGGAGCACTTTTATAATCCAGGGATGCCTGTGTAAAGAACTCCTACAAAACAATTAAAAACAAAAAAAGGCCACCAAACCCAGGATACCAAAATAGCCAATAAATATATGAAAAGGTGCCAACATCATTTATCAACACGGAAATACAAATTAAAACGACAATGAGATAAAATTATACACTGATCAAAATGGCTAAAATTAAAAAGTTTGAAAATACCAAGTTTTAGCAAGGATGTGGAGTAATTCAACTCCCATACACTGCTGGTGAAAGTGTGTCTTAGTAACCTACTGCTGCTATAACAGAAATACCACAAGTGGGTGGCTTTAACAAAGAGAAATTTATTCTCTCACTGTCTAGAAGGCTACAAGTCCAAATTCTGGGCATCAGCTCCAGGGGAAGGCTTTCCCTGTCAGCTCTGGAGGAAGGTCCTTGTCATCAGTCTTCCCTTGGTCTGGAAGTATCTCAGCACAGGAACCCCAGGTCCCAAGGACTCACTTTGCTCCCAGCGCTGCTTTCTTGGTGATATGAAGTCCCCACACTACTTGCTTCCCTTTCATCTCTTGAGAGATAAAAGGTGGTGTAGGCCACACCCCAGGGAAACTCCCTTTACATTGGATCAGGGATGTGACCTTGCAATGGTGTTACAACCCCACCCTAATCCTCTTTAACATAAAATTACAATTATAAAATGGAAGACAACCATAGAATACTGGGAATCATGGCCTAACCAAGTTAATATACACATTTTTGGGGAGACATAATTTAATCCATTACAGAGTGTAAACTGGAAAAATGCTTGTTTGCTCTGGCAGCAAACAGACTGTGGAATATTCATATGACAGAACACTACACAGCAGAGTCAGTAAACTTTTTCTGTAAAGAACCAGATAATAAATATTTTAGGTTTTGTGGGCCACGTGGTCTCTGCTTTTGGAGTGCCAAACCAGCCACAGGCAATATGTAAATGATGGGTTTGGCTGTGTTCCAATTAAACTTTACTTACAAAAACAGACAACCAGGCCATAAAAAAAAAAAAAAATTTTTTTTTTTTTTTTTTTTTACAAAAACAGACAACCAGGCCATAGGTTGCAGTTTATCTGCTATAGAGCAATGAATATAAATGAACCGTAACAAAGGCAGCAGCGTGGGTGGATCTCAAAAACGTAATGCTGAGACAAGGAAGGCAAACACATACGAGGGTACACTATATGATTCCATTTCACAAAGTTCAAAAATTGGAAGAACTACTAAGTCAGAATAGCCCTTAGTTTTGTGTGTAGTGGAGGGTGGGTAGAGACGGAGGAATGTTGAGGGGTGGATAATTTTCGATTCCTTGATCTGAGTAGTGGTTTCATGGGTGTGTTCAATTTGGGAAAAATCCATCAAGTTGTTCAGTTAGATGATGAATGCACTTGTTTTTATATATGCTACACTTGAATTAAAAAAAGTAAAATGCTTTAATAATTTTTATAAGTAAAGACAATAGGTCACATTACTGAATGGATGGTTTCTAACAGCTCACGCCCCCTGGGCATCTAACACTCTGATGCAGTGGCACGTCCTGTGCCCACAGAGTGTGGTCCTAAAGCTCCCCTTACTTACAGCGGGATCTCTGCATTGCAAATAAATGTCCCCAACAAGTACAAATTTGGAGAAAGGGTTATGATTACACAAAACATACATAGTGACAAGAGGTGAATGCAACACAGAGACAGAAGAAAGTAACAGATGGCTGCATGAAGAGGAAATAAACCTCTACATTTTAACATAATCTGCTGGATAATCTATGCAGAACAGTAAAATGCTTAGAAGGTCACTGAACCTGCCTTTTGGACAAAAATAATAACATTTTTAATGCGTACTAGGGCTCTTAAGGAAACCTTGCTGGCATAATGGTTAAGAGCTACGGCTGCTAACCAAAAGATTGGCAGTTCGAATTCACCAGGTGCTCCTTGGAAACCCTATGGGACAGTTCTACTCTGTCCAACAGGATCGCTATGAGTTGCAACCCACTCGAAGGCAATGGGTTTGGTTTGTTTTTTCAGTTTTAGGGCTCTTAAAAGACTGCTGAAGGGATCTATTTTATAGTACAAAGATTTCTTCCAATCTAACAGATAAAGTGGGCAGGAAATTTTAGCTCCCCAAGTGATAAAGCAAACCTGACAGACTATGTAGTTGTAGCTTTTTAAACCTACATGCTTTTCCGTTTCTATTCTTCGATTTCATCTTCTCAATCTATGGGATGTCTAAAATGTAATTAGATACCGTAACTTCTCAGGGGCCTCAGGAAGCCATCAAGTTACATCCAGTTAGAGGCAGTGATGATGTCAGGGACAACAAAATCATGGACATCACATTTTAAGGATTCATGTTTTATTAGTATGGGCTTATACCGTGAGCAAAATGTTGAGGTGTAATCCATACTGAAGGTTTAGTCTTTGATCTTCATCAGTAAGTGCTTCAAGTCTTCTTCACTTTCAGCAAGCAAGGTTGTGTAATCTGCACATTGCAGGTTGTTAACAGGTCTTCTTCAATCCTGGTGTCCAGTTCTTCTTCATATATAGTCCAGCTTCTCGGATTATTTGCCCTTAGGCTGGGTTCTCTACAGAAGCAAAACCAGTAAAGCATATAAATATACGGAGAGATTAATAACAAGGAAATGGCTCATAAGGTTGTAGAGGCTGTTGTTGTTAGATGCCACCGAGTTGGTTACAACCCATAGCGACCCTATGTATGAGAGAACGAAACACTCCCAGTGACTCTGTGTATTCCTTCCATCTTCTTTTGATGTTTCCTGCATCATTCAGTATTTTGCCGATAGAATTCTTCAAAATTGCAACTAGAGGTCTGAATTATTCCTTCAGTTCGTTCAGTTTGAGAAATACCAAGCATGTTCTTCCCTTTCTATTTTCTAACTCCAAGTCTTTGTACGTTTCATCACAAAACTGTCTTCTGGAGCCATCCTTTGAGATCTTTTGTTCAGCTCTTCATCATTTCTTCTGCTTGTTAGCTACTCCACATTCAAGAGTAACTTTCAGAGTCTCTTCTGACATCCATTTTGGTCTTGTCTTTCTTTCCTGTCATTTTAATGACCTTTTTGCTACAGGGTCACTATGAGTCGGAATCGACTCGACGAGAGCAGGTTTCGTTTGGTGATAGGTTTTTGCTTTCTTCGTGTACGATGTCCTTGATGTCATCCCACAAACTCGGCTGGTCTTTGGTCATAGTGTTCAATGTGTCATTATCTATTCTTGAGATGGTCTCTATACTCAAGGTTGTATTATGACTCTCATGGACTTGTTTTCTTCAGCTTTAACTTGAACTTGCATAGATGTTGGTCTATGTAATTGATGGTCTGCTCTGTGTTTGGACCCTGGCCTTGTTCTGACTGACATCAAGCTTCTCCATAACTCGTTTGTCATACTGTAGTGGCTTGCATGTTGCTGTGACGCTGGAAGCTATACCACTGGTATTTCAAATGCCAGCAGGATCACCCAGGGTATACAGGTTTCAGTGGAGCTTCCAAACTAAGGCAGACTGGGAAGAAGAACCTGGTGATCTACTTCTGAAAAAAATTGGCCAGTGGAAACCTTATGAATAGCATAATTGGACTAATAACATGTTTAGTTCCTCTGTTCTATCTCCCAGTCCACTACATAGTGCCTGGGGTCTTAATGGCTTGCAAGTGGCCATCTAAGACACAAAAATTGGTCTCTATTTGCCTAGAGCAACAGAGGAAGAAGGAATGTCAGGAACAGAAGGAGGATATGAAATGTGTGGCTAACTGCCTCCATGAACAACTGCCTCCTTTGCTTAAGAGCAGAACTTGATGGTGCTCACTACCATTACTGAACATTTTGATCAAAGTTTCTATAGAAGAATCCTAATCAAAAGGGGGAAAATACAGTACAGAATTTCAAATTCTTATGGACTCCAGCTTCCTGGAGCCATGAAGGTTGGATGAACCTATGGAACTACTGCCCTGAGATAATCGTTAAACCTCAAACCAAAAATATCCCCTGAAGTCCTCTCAAAACCAAATAATAGTTTAGCTTAACTGGTAAAAACTGTCTGCCTTGTGCATAAAGCTCTTTTAAGAACTATCTAAACAGGATTAAATTGCCAAGAGCAACTCAAAAGGTTAGATTAAAACCTTCGGAGGCAGTGAATTTATGTTGATGGGGAAGAAACTTCCTACCCATTAAAAAGGGTAAGAATTGATGCACAACTGGAAGAATGTGATCAATGGCACTAAATGGTAATGTAGACACTATTGAATTGGTGTATTTTTTGCTGTATATATTCTCAACAACAACAAAACTTAAAAAAAGATGAGAGTCAACCAAAAGGGGCCAATGTGGGACAATTTGAACGATAAAATAAAAAATTATATTGATTATAAACCCATAGAATTAAACAAATACCCATGAGTTCATACTGACATAATAAACATCTGAATATACAAGTAAATGGGAGAGAAGGCAAAGATCTTCCTTATAGGAGAATTTCAAATAACAAATATAGAAGGAATGTGGAAATTAAAAAAATAACCATTTGGCAAATACCACAGATTAAAAGAAGCAAAAGAGAAAAAAACAACTAAATACAATATTTGAATTTCGATTAGATCCTGGTCTAGAAAAAAGATATTTGAAAAAATATGAATAGTGCCTGCAGACTAGTTAATAACACTGTATCAGTATTACTTTCCTGACTTTGATCATTTTACTATGCGTATGTAAGATATGGAAACCCTGGTAGGGGATAAGTGCTACGGCTACTAACCAAAGGGTCCGCAGTTCTAATCCGCCAGGTGCTCCTCGGAAACTCTATGAGGCAGTTCTACTCTGTCCTATAGGGTCGCTATGAGTTGGAATCTAATCGATGGCACTGATAGGAATGTAAGATATTAACCAGGGAAGGTGGGTGAAAGGTATACAAAGGTATTTAATACATTTTTCAACTTTTCTTTCTGAAATTACTTCAAAATGAAAAGCAAAACAAAGAAAGGAATAAATGAGACTGTGAATCATAATCTTATTAATCCCAATTTTGGCTTCAGGCCTTTTCTGTCTATGCCAAATATTAAAACAAAGTTTGATATCTAAAAATGATTTATATATACAAGGTTCCATGAGTCAGAATCGACTTGATGGCAACAGGTTTGGTTTTTTTTTTTTTTATGGGTAAATGAAAAGCTTGAAAATGTGAACAAATTGGAGATTGTAAATAAACTATTAAAAAAAAAAAAAAAAGAACCGGATAGAAATTTAAAAATTAAAACTATGAAAACTTTAAAAATTTTTTCATTAGCTGGATAAGTTACACACTGGACAAAAATAAAGAGATTAGTGAACTAAAGATAGATCTAAAAAAAAAATTTAGAATGCTTCCCAAATAGACAAAGAGATGCAACTATGAAACAGAGATTAAATGATATGGACAACAGCGTGAATAGGTCTAACATCCGGATGAATACTAGAAGAAGATAATGGAGAGACTGGAAAAGAGGCAATGTTCAAAGATGGCTGAGAATATACATATAACTGTGCTTATACACACACATGCTACATCCACAGAATTTTCAAGGAACTCGACAAGCTGATTGTATAAACTTTACATGAAAACTCAGAAGTCCAGGAAGGGTCAAGATATTCTATTTAAAAAAAATGGCAGTGAGGGAACTTGCCTTAACAATCATCAATTACAGCAAAGCAGAAAATGTATCTTAATGTAGAAAGGTTGGGCGAGTTAATAACGGTACTTGCACATATGTCTATCCATGCGGGGGCGGTGGGGAGGAAATTAAAATGAATCCCTATTCTACTCTATATATGTAACAATCAACTTCAGTTTAAATAAAGACTTGTACGTAAAAGGCAAGATTAAAAAATTTTCAGTAGTCAATTAAAATGTTTATTTTTATGGTCCAAGAATCAGTTAATAAGATAAAAAAGGAAAACCATTAAAAAAAAGTAACTTCATTCTACATTACATGTAGAACTTCTGTTCATTAAGATACCATACAGGAAATAAGCCAAAAATTGAGAAAAAAAATATAACCAACAAAATATAAGTATCTAGAGTGTATAACTCCTATAAATCTGTAAGACAGATGATTAATCCAAGAGAAAAGCAGATAAAATTTATAAAAGTACAAAAGAGACATAAATACATGAAATGATGCACAATTTCTTTAGGAACGAAGGAATGCAAAGACTACCTTTACATACCTACCAGCCTGACTAAATTTAAGTCAGGCAATGTCCAGTGTGCGGCAAGAATGTGAAGCAATGAAAATGTTCAGACTTTCTGGTGGAAGTATACATTGGTAGAAGAGTCAAACCTGGGCATAGCCTACCACCCAGCAATTGCACTCCTGAGTTTAAGTTCAACCAGGAGACATGTCACTCAGAGATATATACAAAAATGTTCACAGCAGAACTGTTCATAAAAATTGTGATCAACCCAAATTCCAACGGCCTTAGAGAAAATGTGGTAACTCCACACAGTAAAATAAAGCAGCACAATCAGTGAGCTATAGATGTTTGCGGTAATTATAGAAAAATTCAAAGGGAATACTGAATACTTTTTTTCAGAAAGAAATAAGCTTTAAACTAAAAAAAAAACTGTTTAATGAAATTACAAGCTCAGGAAGGCTGGGTCAATACTACATAATAGCTATTAAGGGCTTTCCACAATTTTGCACTAGGTCCTCAATACAAAAAAAAAAAAATTATTATTTTTTTTTATTGAGGATGTTTCCAGGGCATATACAATTAAGTCCTCCAAAAGACAGTAACATAATTCCCTATAGCTTTTAACACAATATTGAGCCATGGCAAATACTGTACATCTTCTTTGTTATTTAAATAAAAGGGAATACTTGAATTCAAAAAGTTCAATTAAAATCCTTGAGAAGACATCATCCACTCTGTGGTTTTTCAAAAGAAAAAAATACTTTGAAAAAGACCCAAAAAAAGTCTATTATTTTGTTAGTCTTTTATGGGGACGGGTGAGATTGCTTTTCTTAGGTGCATACAAATTGGATTATAGATTCATTTCAATACATATACATACACACAGAGTATAACTTTCCATCAAAAAAAAAATTTTTTTTTTTTTTTTTTTCCGAATCAGTACAACATGGATTAAAAAACAAAAACACCCGTAAGAGCAGAAAGAGCAAAGCCACACCCACGAATGCTCCTGGTGGGGTCAGCACTAGTGACACCGCCTGCTAAACTGCCACGACTGAGGGTAGCTCGAGGTGTGCTCAGGAGTTCCTCAAAGCAAGTAAGATTTTTATACTAATGTAAACAAATTTTAACAATTAAAAAAATTAGAAGCTGCATATTAAATGTGGCATCAAAGATGCAATCCATTTTTCTTAGTTTTAAAAGTCATATAGTAGTTCTTAGAATTTAGACTACTATGAATCAATTTAAATGGTTGGGAGTATATTCAAAAATCTTTAAAACAGATGGAAAGTTACATAGAGACATCAAGTGACAGTTCTGGCTGATTCAGCTCTAATTCATTTTTGCTTTCTAACAGCAATTAGCCCATAGAAGAGATCTTTCATTTTAAGTAGAGGTGACAATCTTTACTTATGTGAGAAGCAACTATACAGGTTAACAGAAGAAATGAACTGCTACAGAATACACTAGGGATAGGTTTCGGCAAGCCATTAATTTTCATTCCCAAGGGTGTGTACTATCAGTCTATTTATTAAGCCACAATTTTCATTAATTTTCATTCCCAAGGGTGTGTACTATCAGTCTATTTATTAAGCCACAATTTTCATTAATTTTCATTCCCAAGGGTGTGTACTATCAGTCTATTTATTAAGCCACAATTTTCATTAATTTTCATTCCCAAGGGTGTGTACTATCAGTCTATTTATTAAGCCACAATTTTCATTAATTTTCATTCCCAAGGGTGTGTACTATCAGTCTATTTATTAAGCCACAATTTTGCTACACGAAGCCTCCATTCTTTCCTTCGCAGCACACTGAATACATCAGAAGGCAATGTTTGCTTTCCTCTCTAAGTAACAACTGTGCATTTGGCCTGAATTCTAAATAACCAGGTTCTTCATAAAATGTTTGAAGTTTAGCCAATATACAGTCTTTTCACTAAAAATATGCATGAAGAAAACAGGCTCAAATCATAACTGTCACATTAACTACTCAAAATGGGAAAGGACAGCCTTCTCAGACAACTTGGATAAACATGCACAGACCTCACCATCACCATACATGCTCCACTGTCACTATGAACTGGTTTTTAGAATTTGAAGCATGGACAGTGTGATGACATCAGCATCTAAGGCCTAAAACCTACTGATAGAATACATAACAAATCATATAGTGTCTTTCTAAACTGGTTAAGCCTGCAAGAGGCAAAATGAGAAACTAACTATGAGTTATAAAGGTTTTTAAAGTCATACAAGAAAAGAGACACTTTAATTCAACTAGAAGTCTCTGAGGAGTCCCTGGGTGGTGCAAATGGTTAAGAACATGGCTAATAATCGAAAGGTTGGAGGTTCGAGTCCACCCAAAGCTGCCTCAGAAGAAAGGCCTGAAAACTTAGTACTTTCAAAAGATCAGCCATTGAAAACTCTACCAAGTACAGCTCTACTCTGACACAATGGGGTTGCCATGAGTTGGATTTAGCTCCACAGCAACTAGTTTTTTAGAAGTCTCTGAAAGTAGGTGGAAGGTACTGTATGCAAAGCACCCGGGGGAAACGAAGGTATTACTGGCCTTCCAAAAGACCGTATCTAGTGAGTGAGAGAGTACCCAACTAAAATAAAAGTTAACTGTGTGAAGTACACATGGAAAAAATGTTGGGGAGAACAAGGGAGCAATAGTTCTGACTTGAGGTCTAGGAAAGGGGAGGAGGGCGAGAGGAAAATCAGGCAACGCCAAACAGAGAATGCCATACCTGAGCCTAACTATCAAAGTTAGTACTTATTCATCCAACCTTTTTAAGCTAATAGTGTTTCAGGACTTACTACGTCCCATTTGATCATTCACAGTAACATTAAATGACAAATACAATTATTATCTATAAATCTCAGGAGAAATGGGGGTAGATAAAAACATAGTCTATACAATGTGGCACAGCTACTAAATGATAAACCAAAAGAACGAAACCCATTGCCACAAGTCAATTCTAAGTCACAATGACCCCACAGCACAGAGTCGAACCACTCAAAGGGGTTTCCAAGGCTGAAAATCTTTATGAAAGCAGACTGTCACATCTTTCTCCCGCAGAGCGGTTGGTAGGTTTGAACTGCCAACCTTCCAGTTAGCAGGACTCCCGTACTAAATGATATTGGGTCCCAAATTTGAACCTAGGCCTTGATTTGAGCCACTGAGCTATACACTTCCCTAACAATATTTTCCAGGCAGAAAAACAGGGCAAAAATATCTCAAGCCAAGAAGCCTCATGAGCAATATCAAAGATATATCTAAAGCAAATGGCATATTAATAATTGAGATCTGAACATCCAGAGAGGGTGAAACTGTGTGAGCAAAAACCAGAAACAGAAATGCAAAACTAGATAAAGGGAAAAGATTTCTGGTTCAAAAATTGCTACCACCACCATAAACTTACCTTTTTTTTTCTCTCTCTCTCTCTCCCCTCCTATTTCAATAAAATTTAGTAAGAAATAAAAAAAAATACAAATGATTTCACAGAAGTACAAGAAATTCCAACACAGATGACACCAGCAAACCAGGGGAATGAGACCCGTGGAGGGAGATAAAAGAATGGACTTCCAAATAATCTTCCTAGCAAAACCCAGGAAAAACTAAACATCAGCGTCAGGGATTCTGGGAGAAGCGGCAGATATTAGATGGTGAGTCAGTTAATTAAAGAACATGACATCTACATCAGTCCCTCACTTTCACTTTGAGAGGCTAGACATGGCATGAGCTCCCAGATTAAAGCCAAGAGAAACTCCCACAGTGGACCTCGGGACTGAGAAATGGGACAGTGCTCCATAACTTAGGAGTTAAATTCTGTGCACCTGCACTCAGAAGACAAGTAACCCCAACACCTTCTGGGAAAATCCACCCTACCGACATGGCTTGCCCACCTGCCATGCTTCCTGCAATTAGAGCCCACAAGCACCACTATGTACACGGAGTTTCAACAACAATGCAGAACTCAATCTTTTAGTTCTATCATCTGCTACAAACGAGTATGCTGTTAATTGTCACTGTGTCGATTCCGACTCATGGGGACCCCAGCTCATGGGGACCCCATGTGTACAGAGCAGAACTGTTCCATAGGGCTTTCAAGGCCATGACCTTTCAGAAGCGATCATCAGGCCTGTCTTCTGAGGCGCCTCTGGATGGATTTGAACCATCAACCTTTCAGCTAGTAGTTGAGTGTTTAATTGTTTGTACCACCTAATATCAGTACGCATCCAGGGAAAATCAGTAGCATGGGGAAAAAAAGCATCAAATTCAAGAATACCCAAGGAAAAAGAATTAATACGGAAAACTAAGGAACACGGTTTTTAAAGCATAATGGTTTTCCCTTAAGAAATTCAAAAGAGCATTACAACCATAAAAAAATGAAAATAATTCTTTATGATTAAAACATATGATCAATGGGAAGTAAAAATATGAATGGTGAGCCCGGGTCAGATCATGGAGATGTGACTGGGTTTGTATACTCCAGATCCCATTCCCAGTGGACACATGCTTTGTTCATTATCCATTCTTTCTTTGGCTTCTTTTTCCCTACAAACATGCTAAAATGTCCCTTCATTCATAAGAAGCCTTTCCCTTGACCGAGATTCCTCTCCAAAATAAAGAAATAATGAGGTGTTCAAACTCTAGTAAAAAGACCAGACCTAATGGTCTGATCGAGACTGCAGGGACCCCAGAGGTCATGGCTTCCAGACTCTCTGTTAGCCGAAAACTAAAACCATTCCGGAAGCCAACACTCCAAACAAAGATCGGACCGGACTATAAGACGTGAAATGATACTGGTGAGGAATGTGCTGCTTAGCTCAAGTAGACACATGAGACTATATGGGCAGCTCCCACCTAGAGGCGAGATGAGAAGGCAGAGGGGGACAGGAGCTGGTTGAATAGATACAGGAAATACAGGGTGGAGAAAAGGAGTGTGTTGTCACATTATAGGGAGGGTAACTAGGGTCATACAACAATGTATGTATAAGTTTTTGTATGAGAAACTGACTTGAATTGCAAACTTTCACTTAGGACAACTAAAAAAAAAATAATGAGGTGTCAATGATTTGGCAATTTCTAGCTCAAATAACTAGATGCATTGTTCTAACTTTATATGAGCAGAGAAACAAAAGGGACAGACAGAGCAGCAGGTAGTGAATGACAACAACATATATAATCTGAGGCGCGCCTTTATAGGAAGAGGTTACAACATTCAGTGACAGATATTATTACTCCACAAAGAGCCATGGGAATATTTTTAATCACACACAATGCTTTATAAAAATTCAACCCAGTCTTTAATTTTTTAAAAATAATATTTTGTTGAATTTTTGGTTTAAGTTTACACATCAAGTTAGGTGCCCAGTTGACAATTTCCACACAAATTGTTCAGTGACATTAGTTACATTTTTCACAGTGTGTCAACATTCTCTTTAATTGCATCATTTGTTTCATTTCTAGGACTCCAGTTTCCATCCCCCCTTATCTTCTTGCCTTTGCTTTTGAGTAACTGTTGACCTTTTGGTCTCATACTGAAGGTTTTCAAGCACAGCACTGATCTTAGGGGTAATATCATTTATTTTGTGTGCGGCTCTGCTATTTCACTAAAAGGTGACCTCAGTGGATAAGCTCAATTCTAGGTTTAAAGAGTATTTCAGGGTGATAGTCTCAGGAAGTCCTCTGTTCTATACTGTTCCAATTTTTCTGGCTTTTATTTTTATTTTTTTAAATAAGAATTTGAATTTTGCTTCTTATTTTTCTCCCATTCTACCCGGGACAACCCGATCTTTAAAATCACCATATTTACCATGTGAATCTAGAATTAGAGCTTCTCTTGAAAGACAGGGAGATCTGATAACTCTAGACCCATATTCCCAAATGGCAACAGTGGATGAAGCCAAACAGCCTGCAAGAGGGCCTGCATTCTGCCACTCAGCACTGTCCCCTATTGTCCCCTAACTTCCTGACCCCAAGCCTGTCAGCTGCCATTTATCATCCCACTTATCTCGTTTTTTTTTTACAATAGAAAAATTTTTTTCTTACATCAAGGCCCACTTTTATTCATTTACAGTCTGCCTGTCCCCAGAAGGCACATCAGTTTGGAACCTGCTGTAGGACCACAGAGTCAGGAAAGGAGCTGAAAATACAGGTCTCCAGCTGGTAAAAGAAACCAGAGCTAAAGATATCCTTTGAGGAGGGTATGGTGTAGGTTAAAATGGAAGAAGGCTGAGCTCACGAAGAAGAGTGTACAAAGAGAGACGGCAACTATGCATCGAACTTCAAAGAATACCCACGATTCTTAAGTCCGTAAAAGAAATGCGTGAAATGAGCGGTAGTAAGTGAAAGGTAAATTCAAGGAAAGGTTCAAAAGGAGTTAAATTGAAGATGCACAGATTACAGCAAGCATGCATTCAGTTGTAGGACCAGATCGCTGTAGAAAGAGATCAGAGTCCATTCTAAAGTAACTAATTTAACTACAACACAAAAATTTCAATTCAAAACTACCCATGAAACTGTACTACACATCCATCGGTTAAGGTGTGTCTCTTAATTACCATCAACACAAATGTTTTATTAAATTCTTAAAAGCCACTTCTCCTTAACCACAACTATTAATAGACATCTGAGTTACTGAAGTTTTATCTTTCATGTTGAAAGCATTTTCAAAGGAAAAGCAATGGCAGAAAAAAAACTATCAGGCACAATTCAATAACAAAATTTTCCTCAAGTTGTTGTACATAAGAGAATAACTTGTATTTTCAAGATAACAAAAGTGGACAGTTAAAAAGGGGGGAAAGCTACCAGGTTTTTCTCTGAATTTCTATGTGATGATGAAAGGGGAAAAAAGCCATCTGAAAGAAAATATAAAGGAAGTGAAACCATCCCACTGGAAAAGGCCATTAGACTGCGGAAAAGCACACTTGCTTTAAAAGGAAAATAATTTAGAAATTCTACAATCTAGAATAGGTTTCTCTGTTATGGCTTTTGTATGAGATTATTAGATAATGGATAGAATTCATAAGAAAATATAAATTCAGTATTAAACATATGTGAGAAAGTTCACTTTCATTAACAATCAAGAAATTAACAGGAAGCAAAAATAAAGTAGCCATTGTTACATAACTATTAAATCAGCAAAACAATTTTTTGTGCATTTGATACTGGTAAGCTTGAATGAAAACTGCTTGTGGGCTCTGTAAACTGGGCTCTGTAAACTGGGACAGCACCTTTAAAAATAGGCAATGGTTAGCTAAGTTTAAAAGTAGTTAAATGTTTAACAAAATGCTTATAACCTTTGGCCATGTAACCTATGGCACTCCTAAAAAATAGACCCCACATAAATATAACAGAATCAAAATGTTATATGAATAAAAATAAGCTCTGTAATTTAAAAAAAACAAAGAAACTGGAAATAAGTCGCCTGTTTAACAACAGAAATTTTACAAAGAAAATTATGGTGCATCAATTCTATAGCCCGTAATTTATAATCATTTAACGTGATCATAATGAATACCATACAGAAATGCGGCAAAACAACTGATATCGTGTCAAAATAGAAAATAATACCTACCAATATCACAACTAGTTTAAAAAAGAAACAAATGCGTTTGCATGTGCTCAGGTCAAGGAAAGACATACTCAAAAAGTAGAAATAATTACTATACTGGAGTGACATTCAAAGAGCATATCTGTTCCTGTTTCAATATTCCTTTAATAACAGAGCAGAAGAAAAAAGAAAATCTAGCCATCCTGCGATTATAAAATGTTGTTGTTGTGAGGTGCCATCGAGTCAGTTCCAACTCATAGAGACCCTATGCACAAAGGGATTACGAAATGGGCACTGAGAAAAACTGTAGCCATGGGGGTAAGCAGAGCGCACAGAGAGTGCTGGGAAGAGCCAAATGCTAGAGAGGAGTAAAGGTGAGCTTTAACAAATGAACTAAAAAGAGGTCACCAGTTTTAGGCAATTAGAAAGCAACCAGGGATCCGAGAGAGAGAGAGAGAGCAGTATCAGCAAAATGGTAGGGACATAAAATTTAGGCAGAGGAATAATACATAACTCAATGAGGAATTATTTGCGAGTGACTCAGGCAATGCTGGGAAGGAAGAAAGGATGTGGTAATTTGGGGGAGGAAAGAAAGGTGATAGTTGTAAGGTGAAAAATCAAGAGTTGAGAAAAGTCTTTTTAGGCTGTAAACTAGAAGGAAAGGTGAATAACTTGGAGAGAGATAAACTGAAAATGCAAATGAGAAGGGTCACCACAAGATGGCTCTTGGAGAGGACATGAGAGAGAGGGACCCAAGTTATAGACACAAGTAGAGCTTGGCTTTTTATTGTCTGCGCCCACAGAGCATTCAAATTTGTCTATGGAAATGATACTTCAATGAAATCTTCTTATAATAAGAGACACTAGTTAGAAATATGTCTCCAACAGTATTTTAGCAAAAAAGCAAACACAGTTAATATTAACGATTCCTATATTGACCTCTATAAATTGCTAGGGGTCCTAAGTTATATCCCAAATAAAAATAGTGTGTTAGAGTGCTGAGTACACAGCATAATCTGAAATTCACATTTTTCCTTACTTTAACATCGCTGAAATCAGAATGCATTTTATTTTAGCACTGTGTCACAGTTTAGAAGGTGTCATTTGTGTTTCTTACCGACCTATAAAATAATGGTGGGTCTTACAAAGGCACCTTAAAATCAGTAACATGGGGTATTTTTCCTTAAAACTGCTTTCCAATGTTAACATGTAAGTGCAACAGAAAAGGAAGAGGAAGAATACCAACTTGGCATATGCAATTTCAATTTTCCTTTATAAAAATATGAAACTGTGAACATCTCAGCAGGCAGATTTCTAGTTCTGATTAAATGATCACTGCGGTCCTGATTCAGAAGTTTAATCATGCTCATAAACATAGAACATCAATCCCATTTCTACACATTTGTCTCACTGGTTTCTGTGCAGGAGATGATCATGTCATAGCACAGGAAAGTGACATTTAAGGAAAAAGACAACTTTGACAACATACATTCTCTTAAACATATATAATTTAAAGCAATAAAAATTATTCTATGTAATCAAAAGCAGAGACAAGGACATTTTTATTACAAATACTAAACTTTTCATGTAAATACTAATTAAGTAATTGAAGCCCTGGTGCCGTGGCAGTTAAAAGTTCAGCTGCTAACCAAAAGGTCGGCAGTTCAAATCCACCAGCCGCTCCTTGGAAACCCTATAGGGCATTTCTACTCTGTCCAACAGGGTCTCTATGAGTTGGAACCGACCCAGCAGCACCTAACAACAACAATAAGTAACTACCATCTACGGCAAGTTAAAGTATATGTAAACATGTTTGCAACTTTTTTGTAAATTTAAAACTATTCCCAAATAAAAAGTTTACATTATAACAATTTTAACTGACACAATTTCATTGGTATTTTAACCTCAATAAATAGGTTATCTGGAAAAATAAGAAAAGCTTAAAGAAAAATACTTAGAAATATTTATAGCATCAAACGTCTTTGACAATTACCAAATCACGACAATTAGCTACTCTAACGTGACATGCACTCCAAATTTTTTAATGTTTTACAAATAAGAAAACCAAATTTATTAGCTTATCGATTTATTATACCCCTGCTTACACTACGGGAAACGCACAAGATAATTAAATCAATAAAGTCAACATCTTAAAATAGTTCTTCAGCATAATCACCTTGTAAGAGTAGCCCAGGCACATGTCTTGTTATGTATATTTATATCACAATTTAAAAAAAAAAAAAAAGAAAGTGCAGGCCAGTGATTTACTCCTAAGGCCTTTTAAAGTGATTCTGGATGGTCGAAAATTACTCTAAAGCAAAGATGAGATGGTAAGGGCACAGGGAAACTAGAGTACTGAAAACAGTACAGTCAGAATGGAATGATTAAGAATAATGACACTGTAAAAAAATGTAACCAATACACTGAATAATTTGTGTAGAGACTGTTAAATGGGAACTTAATTTGCTGTGTAAACTTTCACTTTAAACACAATAAAATATTATTTAAAAAAAAAAAAGCCCAGGAACTAGAAAGTGGTGATGGTACATTAAGAACGTACTTAACGCTAATAAGCTGTACTCTTCAAAAAGGAAAAAAAAAGAATGAAATACATCTGAAGTCTCTACTGATACTTAATAATAATAATAATTGTCCAAATTTGACCAACAGACAAGTACTACAGCCTCCACCAGACTGGGTCCAGCACAACTAGATGGTGCCCCGCTAACACCACCGACTGCGCTGACAGCAATCACAATAGAGGGTCGCTATGAGTCAAAATCGACTAGACAGCTATGGGTAACTATAAAGGAGGAAACTGATAAATTGAACTACATTATAATCAAGAACTTCTCTTCATCAAACAGAGTGGAAAAGAAAGCCATGAAGAGGGAGGAGCTATCTGCAATATATATATACATCCAACCATACCCAGGATATACAAAGAACTGCAAAATTAGTAAAAGCCAGATACCTTACTCTCTCTTCCTCTCTTAAAGGTACAATAACGGAATAGGCAGTTCAAAAAAGAAGAGACTCAGTTGGATAGAGCTGGAGAAAAATGTAGAACAAAATTCTAACTCACAAAAACAAAAAGACCAGACTTACTGGTCTGACAGATACTGAGAGTATGGCCCCTGAACACCCTTTAAGCTCTATAATGAAGTCACTCCTGAGGTTTACCCTTCAGCCAAAGTTCAGACAGGCCCATAAAACAAAACAAGATAGAGGAGTGTACCAGCCCAGGGGCAAGGACTAGAAGCCAGGAGAGGACAGAAAGCTGGTAACAGAGAGCCCAAGATCAAGAAGGGGAGAGTGTTGACATGACATGGAGTTGGTAACCAACTTCACAGAACAATACATACACTAATTGTTTAATGAGAAGTTAGTTCTATAAACCTTCATCTAAAGTACAATAATAAAATAATAATAAAGTGTTCTAGATATATACATAGGTTAAGTATCAAAGCCAGAACAGGTACCATGCCAGAAAATCCCATCATGATTTTCTAGTTGTATTTGGAATTTACAAAGCAAGTAGAGGGCCAGTGCAAAAAAGGAAGACCCTCAAAGAGATAGATCGACACACTGGCTGCCTGCAACAATGGGCTCAAACTTAACAATGCTCATGAGAATGGCGCAGGACCTGTCAGTGTTTCATTCTGTTGTACATAGGGTCACTATGAGATGGAACATACTCAGCAGCACCTAACAACAACAACATACATACATACACACAGAGAAGAATGCAAATTCTAAGTATACATCTTTAAGAATTTTCATAAGTCAAACCCACCTGTATAACTACCATCTAAGTCAAAAAAGAACATTACCAATACTCAGAACCTACTCAGGGTCCCCATCCCAGTAACACCCTTCAAAGGTACCACCACGATGATTTCTAGTGCTAAAACATTAGTTTTGTCTTTTGAACTCTATATAAACGAAGTCATACAGTATTCACTCTTGTATCTACCTTCCTTCACTCAACACTGGTTTGTGAACATCGTCTATGCTGTCAGAGGAGGCAAGAGTACCTTTACATGAACATAACCAAAAACCAAACCCACTGCTCCCAAGACAATTCGACTCATGCTGACCCTGTAGGACTGAGTAGAACTGCCCTGTAGAGTTTCCAAGGCTGTAATCATTACAGAAGCAGACTGCCACATCTTTCTCTTATGGAGTAGCTGGTGGGTTTGAACCACTGACTTTTTGGTTAGCAGCTGAGCACTTTAACCACTGAGCTACCAGGCCACTATATATTTCTCCATTTACTATTCAAGGTCATTTGGGTTACTTATATTTTAGCACAAGTACAAAAATGCCACTATGACTATGCATGCACATATATTTTAGGGCACATATGTGTGCATTTCTGTGAGGTCTATATAGCTAGGAGTGGAACTGCTAGGTCAAAGGTTGTGCCAATTTATATTTCCACCAGCAGTGTATGTGAGTTCCAGTTGTTCTCTACTTGGGATTACAGGCTTTTCCATTTCAATCATCCTGGTGGGAATATAATGGTATCTCAATGTGGTTTTAATTTACCTTTCCCTTATAAGAAATGATTCTGAGAACCTTTAAAAGATTTATTATAAGCCAACTGAGTCTCTTGTGAACTGCCTACTCCATTATTATGCCTTTGAGAGGGGAAGAGAGAATAAGTCATCTGGCTTTTACTAATTTTGCAGTTCTTTCTAAATTCTGGGTATGAGTATAACTATCTGTTGGATACATATATTGCAGGTAGCTCCTCCCTCTTCATGGCTTTCTTATCTACTCTCTTCTGATGAAGAGAAGTTCTTAATTTTTATGTAGTTCAAATCATCAACTTCATCCTTTATGGTTACCCATTGCTGTCCAGGTGGTTCTGACTCATAGCGACCCTGCAGGATACAGGAGAACGATCCCAAGGGTTTCCAAGGTTGTAAATCTTTACAGAAGCAGATTGTTAAACACCTTTCTCCTGTGGAGTGGCTGGTAGGTTTGAACCACTGACCTTCCAGTTAGCAGCCAAGAGCTCAACCACTGCATCACCAGAGCTCCTTCCTTTATGGTTAAATCTCTATGAAATTCAAAAAGCACCCTCCAAATGTAAAAAAGAAAAAAAAATTAGATTATCTACAATTATAACCATGGCATGCTTACAATAGAAAGTTAATCACTTTAACAAGTTTATACAACGGTTTTTAAACTCCTAACAAACTTAATATAAAGAATTGTTCAATAAAAAACTTCAGTGTGAAAGGATTAGGATTGAGTCCCTGGTTTCTGGTGGGCACATCTCACACTAACGACCTTCACCCAGTCACCAACTAGAAAGTCTCATTCACACAATTTTGAAAAAGGCTGCTCATAACGACAGGTTTTGCTTGTGTATCCATTAACAAATGTGGACATCTAAGTAAATGTGATAAAGAGGGCTCACAAGAGAAATTACAGTCCCAAACATCTCAGGACTAAAGTTAGGGTATTCATAATTGAGCACATCAAACATTTTTTGGGTGGGGGGTACTTTTGCTAAGATAGTTTCTATTAACGTAGAAGGAATAAGTATCCTGAAATGAGAACCAAAAATAGCTGAAGAAAATAAAGCTGTTAGATTGATTATTTAAGATGTGATATTTGCATAAGAAATTACCATATTATGATATAATTACATATTCTTTGAACAAGAACTTGCTTGACAATATGAGACATGAAAAGCAATGAAGTGCTTTAGAGACTTAAGAATTTGATTAAGAATACAAAAGCAGGCATTGTGCTTACATAAATTGCATACATAGGAACAGACTTTTCTATTTTTAAAATCGTTTTATTAAATCACCAAGCCAACAATCAAATTTTATATATATAACAAATGCATCAAAATGACATGATGAATATGGGAAAAGAACCAATCCTGGAACCTATGATTTAAACATCTCTTTTATGCAACAATGATTTAAAGAACACACTTTTTCTTGTCCCTTTTTAGGTTAAAACCAGTATTAATAACTATTCCCATTGTTGTTGTGTGCCGTCAAGTGAATTCTGACTCATATAGACTCTATAAGACAGAGTAGAACTGCCCCATAAGGTTTCCTACGCTATAATCTTTACAGAAGCAGATGGTCAGGTCTTTATCCTATGTAGTGGCTGGTGGGTTCAAACCACCGACCTTTCAGTTAGCAGCTGGGCATTTAAACACTGCACCACCATAATTCACATTGTTGTTAAGCACCATCGAGTCAGTTCTGACTCACAGTGACTCTAGGTACAACGGAACTAAACAACGCTGAGTCCTGCACCATCCTCATAATTGTTGTTATGCTTGAGCCCACTGTTGCATAAAGGCAACATGTGAGGTACCCCAAATTTCACAAAAGACTTTTCAACAAAAATACAATAGACTCCATCATCGAAAACTGATGCAAGCCACAACTGGACTAAACCAAAAGCAAAGAAGGTTCCTGAATAAACTGAATGCTTCAAAGACCAGCGTAGCAGGGGCAGGGGTCTGGGGACCATGGTTTCAGGGGACATCTAAGTCAACTGAAACAATAAAATCTATTAAGAAAACATTCTGCATCCCACTTTGAAGAGTGGCGTCTGGGGTCTTAAATGCTAGCAAGCAGCCATCTAAGATGCATCAATTGGTCTCAAACCACCTGGATCAAAGGAGAATGAAGAACACCAAGGACACAAGGCGATTATGAGCCCAAGAGACATAAAGGGCCACATGAACCAGCAACTACATCATCCTGAGGCCAGAAGAACTAGATGGTGCCCAGCTACAACCGATGACTGCCCTGACAGGGAACACAACAGAGAACCCCCAAGGGAGCAGGAGAGCAGTGGGATGCAGACCCCAAATTCTCTTAAGACCAGACTTAATGGTCTGACTGAGACTGGAAGGACCCCGGTAGTCATGGCCCGGCCCCCAGACCTTCTGTTGGCCTAGGACAGGAACCATTCCTGTAGCCAACTCTTCAGACATGGATTGGACTGGACAATGGGTTGGAAAGGGATGCTGGTGAGGAGTGAACTTCTTGGACCAGGTGGACACTTGAGACTCTGTTGCCATCTCCTGTCTGGAGGGGAGATGAGAGGGTGGAGGGGGTTAGAAGCTGACAAAATGGACACAAAAAGAGAGAGTGGAGGGAGAGAGCAGCTGTCTCATTAGGGGGAGAGTAATTGGGAGTGTGTAGCAAGGTGTATATGGGTTTTTGTGTGAGAGGCTGACTTGATTTGTAAACTTTCACTTAAAGCACAATAAAAATTATTAAAAGAAAAAATTGATGCAAGCCTTTTAAAGAGCAATTGACTAACTATCAGCCTATAGTTACACAGCACAAACTAAACAACCTACTTCCTCCTGCCTGCCCTGGCTAGTCATGAACAGCATACGTCACTTATCAGGAAAGTTCTATCTGACAAGCTCTATTCACCATGCCATGACCAAGGAAAAGGAAATATGTGCAAGAGTCCATAGATATTACATAAAGAAAAAAACTATTACAAGAAATCCAGGGTTGCTTTTAAATGACACTTTACCTTATAAATCCAGCAGCAACCACATACTTTTGAAAAATAGGAGAGTATATATTGTAAGGCATATTGTTTATTCAGCCTATAGACAATGTTTGGTGCACATACAGATACACATTCATGCTGTTGTTGCTCTTAGGTGCTGCTGAGTCAGTTTCAACTCATAGTAACCCTACGTACAATAGGACGAAACACTGTCCAGCCTTATGCCATCCTCACCATCGTTTATGTTTGAATCCATTGTTGCAGCCACTGTGTCAATCCATCTCATTGAAAGTCATCTTCTTTTCTGCTGACTCTCTACTTTATCAAGCATGATGTCCTTCTCCAGGGACTGATCCCTCCTAATAACATGTCCAAAGTACTTAAGACAAAGTCTCCTCATTCTCCCTTCTAGGAGCATTCTGGCTGTACTTCTTCCAAGACAGATTTGTTCATTCTTCTGGCAGTCCATGGTATATTCAATATTCTTCACCAACACCATAATTCGAGGGCATCAATTCTTCTTTGTTCTTCCTTATTCATTGTCCAGCTTTCAGATACATACGAGGCGATCGAAAATACCATGGCTTAGGTGAAGTACACCTTCATTCAGAGTGACATCTTTGCTTTTTAACACTTCTAAAAAGTCTTTTGCAGCAGATTTGCCCAATGCAATACATCGCTTTATTTCCTGACTACTGCTTCGACAGCCGTTAATTGTGAATCCAAGTAAAATGAAACCTACAACAACTTCAATATTTTCTCTGTTTATCATGATGTTGCTCACTGGTCCAGTGGTGAGGATTCTGGTTTTCTTCATGTTGAGGTGTAACCCAACTGAAGGCTGTCGTCTTTATCTTCATCCGTAAGTGCTTCAAGTCCTCTTCAGTTTCGGCAAGCAGAGTTGGGTCATCTGTATATGGAAGGTTGTTAATAAGTCTCCCTCCAATCCTGATGTCGCATTCTTCTTCATATAGTCCAGCTTCTCGGATTATTTACTCAGCATACAGATTGAATAAGTGTGATAGAAGGATACAACCCCAATGCATGGCTTTCCTGATTTTAAACCAAGCAGTAACCCTTTGTTCTATTCGAACTGCCTCTGGGCACATTCTTAGAGCCCTGGCATCCATCCCCTGAGCCCAGTTTGAAAAGCCCTGAAGCAGATGTTACAGAGCGTATGGACTTCACTTACAGAAGAGCTCCTAGGGCATTTATTGAGAGGCACTTCACTATCTTTTTTCAAACACAGTTCTAATAGGCTTATTCATGATCACTTCATAAACACAGTAACCAGAAACGAAAAGAGAAATGAGGCTGCTGCCAGAATCAGGCACACCAGCAGCAGAGAAGTAACGCCTGAAAGAGACAGGAACATTGCTGTATAACTCAACAATCCTCGAAACCTTCCCTGTAATTTCAAACCATTTAATAATTATAGTTCATAGCAATGACCTCCACTATGAAGAAGAGATTATATTTAATGTGGTTAAAATAATTTCCCCAGAAATGGTTAACACAGAAAACGTAAAGCTTCAAGAGAACACTTCACCAAGGAGCCTATCGGGATGGCAAATAAGCACATCAAACATGTTCAACATAATTAGCCATTGGGAAAATGCAACTTAAAGCCACCGGGCGATACTGCTACACACCTATTAAAAAAACCAAACCGAACTCAGTGCCATCGAGTTGAGTTCGACTCATAACGACCCTATAGGACAGAGTAGAACTGCCCCGTTAAGTTTCCAAGGAGCACCTGGTGGATTCAAACTGCCGACCCTTTGGTTAGCAGCTATAGCACTTAACCACTACACCACCAGGGTTTCCACACACCTATCAGAATGACTAAAATAAAAAGTACTGGCAATACAAGTGTTGGTAAGGATGAGGAGCAACTAGAACTTTCAAACATTGCTGACGGAAATGCAAAATGGCACAGTCACTTTCGAAAACTGGCAGCTTCTCATTAAGTCAAACATATACTTACCATATGACACAGAAATCATACATCTGTGTACCTACTCCAAAGAAATGAAAATTCACGTCCCCAGAAAAACCTGACTACAAATGTATATTATAGCAGCTCTATTCATAATCGCCCAAAACTGGGAACAACCTAAATGCCCTTCGGTAAGTAAATGGATAAGCAAACTGGTACATTAATAAAATAGAACACTGAGCAATAAAAAGCAACCAACTATTGATATATGCAAAAACTTAGATGAATCTCAAAGGCATTGTGCTAAGAGAAAGTAGCCAGTGTCAAAAGGTTACATACTGTATGACTCCATTTACATGGCATTCTAATTCATTAAATTAAACAACATCCTCAGTAAGACGAAACTACAGGATTGGAAAAGACATCAATAGCTGCCAGGAGTTATGGGTAAGAGGAGGCATCGACTATAAAGGAACAGCACAAGAGAGTTTTTTGGAACAATGGAACTGTTCTGCATCCTGGCTGTGGTGGTAGTTATAAGAGTCTACATTCTAATATTAACACATGACTGATTCGGATAGCCTTTCAAAGAGGTGAAAACATCTACCATACCAACAGTAATCATAAGGAGCTGGAGCAGCTATATATATACTATTAGACAAAATAGACTTTAGGACCAAAATATTACTGGAGACAAAGAAGTACAGCTTACACCGTCAATTCATCAGGAAGATACAACATTTATTAATGTATATGCAAGCTAACAACAGAGTTCCAAAACAAATGAAGCAACAAAGAGAACTAAAAGGAAGAGACAATTCAACAATAACTGGAGACTTCAATACATCACTCTCAGTAATTGGTAGAACAACTAGACAAAATATCAGTAAGAATATAAAATACTTGAACATCTTGACCAAAATGACATCTATAGAACACTTCATCCAACAACAGTAGAATATACATTCTTGTCAAGGCCCAGGATAGGCCATTTGCAATGCCAGAAAACAAATCTCAATAAATTCAAGAGGACTGAAATCATATAAAGTATGTTCACAGACCACAAAGGAATTAAATCAACAATTGAGAGAAATGAGAGATATCTCCAAATATTTAGAATTTAAGCAACACAGTTATAAAATCATAAGAAAGTTCAGTATTTTGAAGTGGAAAAAAACAAAAACACAGCATATCAAAATTTATGAAATACAGTTACAGCTGCGATTAGAGGGAAACATAGCTTTAAACGTACATATCAGAAGGTAAAATAACGTCAACTCATTTCTACCTTAACAAATTACAAAAAGAGCAAGCTAAACTCAAAACAAGCAGAAGGAAGGAAAGAATACAGATGAGAGCAAAAATCAATGAAACAGAAAATGGAGAAAATCAAGGATATCGTAAGTTGATCCTTTGAGAAGAGCGACATAATGAAAAAACCTTTAGCTAGACTGACCAAGAAAAAAAGAGGGATGACATCAATTGCCAAAACCAGAGAAGAACGACCCTACAGAAATTAAAGTATTATAAAGGAATACTATAATGAAACAGGCAAATTCCTAGAAAGACATAAATGATCAAAACCGACTCAAGAAGAAACAGAAAATATGAACAGACTTACAAGTAAAGAAATTATATTACTAATTTAAAATCTTCCCACAAAGGAAGTCTCACTGGTAAATTTCATCACCTATTAAATAATAATAATAATTCTTGACAAACTGTCCCAGAAAATAGAGGAGAAAACACTTCCCAACTTATTCTATGAGGCTACTATTACCCTAACACCAAAGCAAGACAAATACATCACAAGAAAACAACAGATCAATACCCTCTGTGATTACACACATGCAAAAAAATCCTCAATTAGCAAACCAAATCTAGCTAATTATAAAAAGGGTTATACACTATAACAAAGTGGGATTCATCCCAGGTATGCAAGTTTGGTTCAACATCTGAAAATCAATTAATACAGTTTATTAATAAAGAACAAAAAACCCACATGTTCCTATCAACATACACAGCAAACACACCTAACAAAATTCAACGCCTATTCATGATTTAAAAAAAAAATTTTTTTTAGCAAACTAGGTATAAAAGTGAACTTCCTCAACCTGAAAAAGGGCCTCTATGAAAAACCTATAGCTAACATCATACTTGGAGCCCCAGTGGCAGAGTAGTTAAGAGCTTTGCTGCTAACCAAAAGGTCAGGAGTTTGAATCCATCAGCTGCTCCTTGGAAATCCTATGGGGCAGTTCTACACTATCCTATAAGGTTGCTATGAGTCAGAATCGACTCAATGGTAACAGGTTTTTTATTTTGTTTTGTTTAAATGTCATACTTAATGATGAAAGACTTCCTAATGTAAGTAACAAGGACGTCATTTCTATTCATCATTATTTTGGAGATTCTAGATCACTCAGTAAGGCCAAAAAACGGGGGGTGGGAGGGTCACCCAATTCTGAAAGGAAGAAATAAAACTGACAGGCTTTCAAATCCTTAAATTTTCTAGATTTTCAATTATCTCCTCCTCTCCCCTCCAAATCACATTAAACCAGAGAATTCTGGTTTAAATCCAAGAGTTAATGTGCCTTTTAGACGGTAAATATTAAACTATGGATTTTATTCAGCCTGGTCTGTCAACATTATCAGTTACTGGGGAATAAAAGCTCTTCAACAGAATAACCAACACAAACAAAAAGCTGCATATGATATTTATAGCAAAAATTTCTGCTGAAGTAGAATTTATCCATTTTAAAATATCTGACACATTTTCCGAATGTAAATACATTTTAATTTTTGTTTCATCAATTTCTATCAAATTAAATAGACTTTAGGATATTAGGTAGCTTCACGACTGACATAATACACGTAACCTTTTTTCCAACACATATTTAGAGGGAAACAATAACCCAAGTTTCCAAGGTGAACTAAAGTTTTGTATTCTGATGAGGGCTACTTTCATGGTGATACATTACCAAAATGCTCTTGACCACTTTTTGGTTAATGCTATGATTGTATAATGAAAGTTTCCTCAGTCACTCTGGTCAAGCACTTTAATTATTACACCAGTCCCTAGTCACATACACAAAACATATGACTTAGTTTTGTTCACATGACACTAGAACAATATCTAGTGCCTACCCAAGTAGTTGTTCAATAACTACTTTTGCGGGGAGAGGTAGACGGGTACACTGAAAAAAGTATTCCTTTGATGGAAATCTAGTTGGAAATTGGAGAATAATACACAAGTAAAAAGCATCCTGGATACTGCCTTCCAGGACAACAAAAAGTAAAGCTCAGTGTTTGAAACCACCACTTCTAAAAAATTTGCCAGTGAAAACCTATGAATAGCAGTGCAACACTGTCTGGTATAGTGCCAGAAGATGAATCCCTCAGGTTGGAAGGCATTCACAATACAAATGGGGAAGAGTTTCCTCCTCAAAGTAGAGTCAACCTTAATGATGTGGATACAGTAAAGCTTTCTGGAGCTTCATTTGATGATGTGGCATGACTAAAAATGAGAAGAAACTGTTTCAAACACCCACTAATGATAATGTAGAATGTACAAAACATGAATCAAGGAAAATGAGAAGTCGTCAAAAATGAAATGGAATGCGTAAAGGTTAATATCCTAGGTATCAGTAAACTGAAATGAAATGGGCTGGTATTGGCCATTCTGAATCAATCATATGGGCTGATATACCAGGAACAACAAATTGAAGAGGAGTGGCATCACATTCACTGTCAGAACATTTCAAGATCTACCCTGAAGTACAATGCTGTCAATGATAGGATAATATCCATACGTCTACAAGGAAGACCAGTTAATAGGACTACTATTCAAATTTATACCAACCACTAATGCCAAAGGTGAACAGAAGATTTCTACCACCTTCTGTACTGTGAAATCCGTCAAACATACAATCAACATGCACTGAAAGTTACTGGTGATTGGAAAGTAAAAGTTGGAAACAAAGAAGAAGGATTAGTAGTTGAAAAATATGGCCTTGGTGATAAAAACAATGCCGGAGATCATACGATAAGTTTTGCAAGATGAACAACTTCTTCATTGCAAATACCTTTTTTCAACAACATAAATGACTATACATGTGGACCCTGCCGGATAGAATACACAGGAATCAAATCGAATACATCTATGGAAAAAGATGATGGAGAGGCTCAATATCGTCAGTCAGAACAAGGCCAGGGGCCAACTATAGGAGAGACCATCAATTGCTCACATTCAAGTTCAAGTTGAAGCTGAAGAAAATCGAAACTAGCCCATGAGTACCAAAAGTGTGACCTTGAATATATCCCACCTGAATTTAGAGACCATCTCAAGAATAGATATGAGGCACTGCACACTAATAACCAAAGACCAGACAAGTTATGGGATGACACCAAGGACATCATACATGAAGAAAGCTAAAGGTCATTAAAAAAGACCAGCAAGACCAAAGTGGATGTAAAAAGAAACTCTGAAACTTGCTCTTGAACACAGAGTTGCTAAGGCAAATGGAAGAAATGACGGAGTAAAAGAACTGAACACAAGACTTCAAAGGGTGGCTCAAGAAGACAAAGTATTATAATGAAATGTGCAAAGACCTGGAGTTAGAAAACCAAAAGGAAAGAACACATTCAGCGTTTCTCAAACTGAAAGAACTGAAGGTAAAATTCAAGCCTCGAGTTGGAATACTGAAGGATTCTATGGGGAAAATACTAAAGGATGCAGGAAGCATCAAAAGAAGATGGAAGGAATACACAGTCACCGTCCCAAAAAGAATTGGTTGACGTTCAGTCATTTCAGGAAGCAGCATATGATCAAGAATGGATGGTACAGAAGAAAGAAGTCCAAGCTGCACTGAAGGCACGGGCAAAAAACAAGGCTCCAGAAATTGATGGAATACCAATTGAGATGTTTCAACAAATGGATATAATGCTGGAAGCATGCACCCGTCTATGCCAAGAAATTTGGAAGAGAGCTACCTGGTCAACCACCTAGGAAGAGCTCCATATTTGTGCCCATTCCAAAGAAATGTGATCTACAAAATGTAAACATTATTAAACAATATGAGGAACCTGTACATAGATGAAGAGGCAGTCGTTTGAACTGAACAATGGGATACCATGTGGTTTAAAGTCAGAAAAGCTGTGTGTTAGGGTTGTATCCTTTCACCATACTTATTCAAGCTGTATGCTGAGCAAATAATCCAAGAAGCTGGACTATACGAAGAAGAACAGAGCATCAGGATTGGAGGAAGACTCATTAACAACCTGCATTATGCAGATGACACAACCTTGCTTGCTGAAAGTGAAGAGGACGTGAAGCACTTACTGATTAAGATCAAAGACTACAGCCTTCGGTATGGACTACACCTCAACATTAAGAAAACAAAAATCTTCATGACTGGACCAATAAGTAACACAGTATATAGAGAAATCATTGAAGTTGTCAAGGATTTCATTTTACTTAGATCCACAGTCATGGATCCCATGGAAGCAGCAGTCAAGAAATCAAATGATGCACTGCATGGGGAAAATCTGCTACAAAAGACTTCTTTAAAGTGTAAAAAAGCAAAGATGTCACTTTATGGACTAGGGTGTGCCTGACCCAAGCCATGATGTTTTCAATCACCTCATATACGTGCGAAAGCTGTACGATAAATCAGGAAGACCAAAGGAAAACCGACATCTTTGAATTATGGTGTTGGCGAAGAAGATTGGCTATACCACAGACTGCCAATAAAACAAACAAATCTGTCATGGAAGAAGTACAGCCAAAATGCTCTTTAGAAGAGATGATGGCAAGATTTCATCTCACGTACTTTAGACATGTAATCAGGAGGGACTAGTCCCTGGGGAAGGACATCATGTTTGGTGAAGTGCAGGGTCACTGACAAAGGGGAAGACTATATGAGATGGATTGATACAGTGGCTGAAACAATGGGCTCAAACGTACCAACAATTGTGAGGATGGCCCAGGACACGGCAATGTTCCATTCTGTTGGTCACAGATAGGGTCGCTATGAGTCGCAAACGACGTGACGGTACCTAACAACAACAAACAACAACAACAATGTATAAAATGTCATTTACTAATCGCTGAAAGAGAAAATGAAAAACCTATCTCAAGTTTTCTAAGAACAATTAAAGCCACTTTCAGACCCATTTATGCGCAAGTAACTATCTTAATGAAGCTTAGTAACAACCAAAGCAAGGAAAAGCATATGCCACAATTTACCCACAATTCCTGCTCACCAGGACAAATACTTAATCGGTTCCTGAAGTGCTTCCCTCTGAACGCTGGCTTTCATACACAAATTTTAGATCATTAAAGAACTCATGTGTGAACCTCATCCTGCCACACAGTATTCAAGTCTGAACCAGAGAGCAGAAATTGTTTAGAGTTTATATTAACATGATTTATACACAAGAACAAAACTGTTATCTTCCTCAGTAGATGTTCACACTGTACACAGCTTTACCCGTCGAGCTTTTTCAAAATCAAAGATTTATCTTAACTAAAAGGAACCCTCAAATAACACTCTGAAAATGTACCCCAACAACTCCACTTCTTGCATCTCTTTTATAAAGCATCAGCTTGACCCTTTATACCATTAGAAAAACATGGTTATACTGAAATTTAAACTTCTGAACTCCTAATAAAACTAACACCATGTTCCTAAATTCTGGTCTGCTTCACCTCCCCTTGAAACTTCAAGCAACCCATGTTTGTTCCCTGCTGCCAAGCCCTTTGTGTAGCTGTGCCATCAGTCCACTAACATGAAAAATTAAGCTAATAAACTACTTTGCGCTGCAGCCCTGCTAGTAGCCAATATTTCCTAAAGTAACCAAGCGAAGACCTTGTCATGGACAAGAGGCTGTGCTGATGCTGGCTGCCTCAATCCCTCACCATGAAAGAGTCAGACCACTGGGTGGCAGGGGGAGGCGCTGACTGACGTGGATTAACAGAAAACACGAGTATTTTTCTCAATCAGTCAATTCATATTTATTGAGTACTTTCTCTCTGCCAGGCTCTGATCAAGGTCATGGGCACATCCTACAGTAGTGAATAAACCAAAACCCCAGGCCCTCAAGGAACCTACGTTCTAGTTCAGAAAGAGTACCGAAGCTCACTAAAACGGAAACACTAAACATCCTAGTTCCAATTAAAATGAAAAAGTAGCCAGTCCTTTTTACCTCAGAATAACATTAGGAAAAAAACCCACTGCCACTGAGTCGATTCCAGTTCATAGTGACATCAGGAAAAGATAAATTAATTGATCTTCCCACCTCTACTCTTGTCACCTTCCAATACAATCTCCATAAAGCAACTCGGATGGCTGCTGTAAAACACAACATCCCCTTGCCTAAAGCCATTCATTGTACTTAGCATAAAATCAAAAATCCTGGACATGGCCTAAAAGCCCCTACGTAATTTCTTCCCAGCTATTCTTTCTAACCTTTAAGTGCTTGTAGCCCCAATTACTCTGGTCCAGCCACACTAACCTGTAAGCTCCCCAAACTCGCCCAACATTCCTATACGGGGTGGGAGTTTGCCTTAAACATTTTTCCACATCCCAAGTCCCAACCTGGTTAATTCCCACTCACCTGTGTCAGAAATGCATTCCCCATTCCCCACCCGACATGTACCCAGAGCTAAATTAGGATGTCAGCTACATTCTCACAGTTCCAAATTTGTCTTCATGTACAATTTGCTGAAAATGTGCCCACATAGCCTACCTCTTGCTTCATATATATATATATTTATATACACACACACACATTTTTTTTTTTTTTAAACAACTCATATGGTTGATCCTTTATATTGTTGGGAAAATGTGGTGACATTGCTTCAAGAGCACTTATTACATTTGCATGTATGTATTTGGGTGGCCATACTAATTTCCTGTCTCTTCCAATAAGTCATAACCTCCATGAAGACAAGTGCAATGTCCATTTTTGGAAGGACAATGTCCCTAAGAGTCTAAGGCAGTGCCTGGCACATAAAAGGCGCTCAAGGAAAAAGCCAAGTGAATGAATGATGATCATCACCAGGAGGAACAACTGTAATTTAAACCTCAGGAAACTACGCCCAAAGGTAGCTCAGTTTCCAAAAGCCGCATCCAATTTTGTTAGGCTTTTTAGTTGTAATGAAGGCTTTCCCGTGAAAACAACAAAATCCAGATTATAGTTGACACTTTCTTTCCAAGGAGTTAGCAATATATCTAAGCTATGGATTTGGTATCTTTTGTTTTCAAACGTGAATGCACTGTCTATTTCAAAAAAAGACTCCAAGGATCAAAAGGTAACTACTTAAACCATCAGTGATCAATAAAGCATTATACAATATTAAGATATTATAAATATTGTTATTTACTCAAAAGAACAAACTTTTCAGTATCAGAAACAAACACCTTCATTCTTATTAAAACACTAAATTTGCAAATGTTCTCTATAATTTATGTACATCAGTAAGTAGCTACTCAATACCTCACATCATATTTTTAAAGAAAGTTCTACTTTTTATTAATCCAGCTTTTACAAAAAAAAAAAAAATTACGTTACAGTGAAAATAGACTATTTGTAAGCAAGTATTTTGCTTCTGTCCAAATAAGTATTAACAACAACAAATTGTAAATGCACCCACAAATGTTCCGAAGAATGTTTCATGTATGACATTGCAATCCGCGCTTGCATAGCAGATAATCTTGGAGATGTCCAGATATTATTTTGCAATGCAAAAATATTCACAGTAGCCTTTTATTAGAAACACATCAGTTCTTACAACGGCATGGACTATATATATATACACACACACACACACACACACACGAACAAAAACTTAATTTTAAAAAAGATATTTGTTTTGATGTAAAAAAAAATTACAGGTATCCAAACCAAACTAAGCCAAACCTGCCACTGTCAAGTCGATTCTGACTCACAGCAGCCCTACAGGACCGAGTAGACCAGTCCCATAGGGTTTCCAAGGAGTGCCTCGTAGATCCGAACTGCCAACCTTTTGGTTAGCAGCCATAGCCCTTAACCACTACGTCATAAGGGTTTCCGCTTTTAGTATATATTAGTGTTATTTTAGGTTTTACGTGTCCTTTGGTATGATCTGACAGGTTATTTTTTGGGTCTGGGAATGCTTAAAAAATTTTTCCCATATAAATTAATGGTAATCCCTTCTTCACTTTACTCCATTTCAGCTTACGAAAGGTTTCACAGTAACGCTCTTTCATATAGTGGGGGAAACCTGTATCAGCCTCAAGGAAACTGTTATACAAACCTGAGGCTTGGCTGTGATAAATGATACTCAAAAAAAGTGGCTCATATTTTTTATAACTAATTATTCACTTGCATATTATAAATGTCACATTATTTGATAAATGGGCTGGTAAGAGTTGTCTGTAGTCTTTCTCCTATTTAGGGTTTATTCCAACATTTCAGGTTACTCTGAGAACACAAAATAAAACTAAAGAATCTATCATACTATGATCTTGTTGTTGTGTGCCATAATCTTTACAGGAGCAGATCACCAGGTCTTTTATCTCGTCAAGTGTCTGGTGGGTTCGAATCGCTGACCTCTCAGTTAGCAGCCGAGTGCTTAATCATTGCGCCACCAGGGCTCCACTCCTTCACTACAATCTTACCAAAAACTCACTGCCATCAAGTTGATTCCGACTCATAGCGACCCTATAGGACAGAGCAGAACTGCCCCATAGGGTTTCTAAGGCTGTAAACATTTACAGAACCAGGCTACCACATCTTTCTCCCACAGAGCAGCTGGTAGGTTGGAACTACTAACCTTTCAGTTAGCATCTGAGCACTTTAACCACTGCTCTACCAGGGCTCCTTCACTATGATCTTAGTATCTTAAAATTAATCTACTGGATTTTCTTCCCATGTTTTCCAGCCTTTCTTAGTTAAACTTGAAAACATCCAACGAAATTGGTACACAAAAATCTGACTCCATTTTATGATGAATAAACTCTCATCTTGCTACAAATTCATTGAAATAATGAGTATGGACTTGAGTATGGCACGAAGACTGACTGGGTTCCAAGTTACAAGGGTACCGGTTTCATCTAGCCTCAAATGCATACTGCCCTGGAGGGTATAAAACAGAGCTATGTGAATTACACAGCTATGTGAATTACCCTATCAGATCAGATCCTCAAGACCCAAATGTACCAGGTCAGTTTTCTAAAGGCACTATCTATTTTTAAACTAATGTAAGTTGGGTTCTAAATTTGACCTGCATTTAAATTATCATCTGGAGAGGAATGTCCGGCTGGACTCTCACACAGTTTAAGTTGCTTGAGGAAGGTCCAAACAAAGTTCATTTTATAGGCAACAGACAAAGGCTTCTCTTAGCAACTGGCATCTTCCCCAAAGGGAGGAGCAGCAGCTGTGAAGGAGCCATACTGCAGCTGAGGGTCCCTGGAATTTACTTTTTTACATAACTAATAAAAGCAGGCCATTCTTCACAGTTAGATGGTTTAGGAAAACCAATTTCCGATTGCTCTGCACAAAAGAATTAAGTAATAAAAAGCATATTTTCAGTAGAGCACTGAGTACATGAGTATCACCCCAAAGGAGATGCCAACAAAAACCTATTCTTAAGCTTCCTCACAATGCACTTCTCTTCAGAAAGCCCAAGTTCACATGGTCGCAAGGGCCAAAACAGTCTCACTGACAATGAAGAAAGAGTTTTCATTTGAATTTTATGTTCAGAATCTGAAAGATAAATGATAATGAATTTCCTACCATATCATCAGTTAAATAATTATGGCACCAAATCATGATATTTTTGGAAATTTCTATCATCCTTAATTTTGAGGAAGCCACAAAGTCTGAGAACATTTTTTTTATATCTTATAAAAAATTATTTTTCCAGGGTACCACAGTCTTATATGGTTGGTACAAGGGTACCACAGTCGTGTATGGTTGATGCGAGCACACTGTACCACTTAGGAAATTACAGCCCATCAGAAGATCACTGTCAGGACAGAGATAAAATAAACACATCTCTGGGAAAAGTCTATCAATATAAAACTACGCATCTATTTCTACAAACTCAAATAACCAGAATCCAGTAAAGCCCACTTAAATAAATTATTAATAATTAGTAATGGAAGTAAAAATACCAGATACACCCAAATGTACACGTCCACACACAAAGCCTGTCCTCTCATTAGTTCACAATTCCGGTCCAGTCCACCATGTCTAAAGGTAAAGCAACATCGTGATCCTGAGGGCAGAGCAAATCCAAGTATTTCAGTTTCTAGATATCTGAAATATCAATTTGATTTTAAGATTCCAAAACTCTAGACCAGGAAATATAAAAGTACAGCATATATACTAATGCCCCAATTCGATCATGCCTCATTCATTCAAAGCCCATCTGTTGAGCAGTGTGACTAAGGCTGCATGTTGCTATCTGGTATCCATTCTCAACACATAAGAATCACGAGCCCCTCCTCTGTTCGTACCCTTAATCTACTGCTAAAGCATTTACAAGTTGAGGGTAGGAAATATGTGTTATCTGTCTATCGGTCCGTCCACCTCCCAACCCCCAAAAAAACTATTCTTGTTCACTTTGCAGCTCTAGAACCCAGCACGTAACATATTCAGTAACTGTTAAAGGGAGAACTGGAGGCAAATGAATATGAAACTCCTAAGTTAAGAGTCTACAGATAACAGACAGTTGTATAGTTCTGAACTGTGCCGTGGTACCTGCACATGGGCAGCTCATTCAACAAGACAAGCAAGGTGGAGAAACTGTTCCCTGCCGAGCTCGGGTTGTCTTGCTCTTAACTTCCAGGATGTGTAGACCTCATTACCTCATGTCCCCACAGACTGAGTATGGTGAAAGTTCCAATCTTCCTTGCTCCTCTTCCTACTCACCTCCTCACATTCATTCAGCATTTACTGGGCACCTACTATGTGCCACACACTGCACACACTGATGCCAGGAATAGTTCTAACAAACAAAACACGGCAACTGCCCTCAAGGGATCTGTCACCCATAAAGGAAAGGAAAAACATAAAAGCAACTGTGAATTCAGTATGAAGAAACGACTGATACACAAAATGCGTGCTCCCTACAGGCGGGCCAAGTACCGTTTTGAGAGCTTTATAAGGGACAATCTCACTTACTCCACAGCATCACTGCTCTGTGTCCTCTCTGTGACGCTGTCAGGACAGGGGCCAAGAAAACAGTAGGGCCAGCTAACCCACTAAACCTGTCAGGAGGTGATGGGGCAGGTAGGAGAGATGGCATGAACAACAGAAAAGGCTGACCAGAGAAAAAGAAACTTAAAGGCTCAAAAGAACTTTCCCAGGTTGAAGGAGACAGGACCTTTCCACGCAGAGAACTTAGAAGGCAGGGAAATCTAGGAGGCAAGGGAGACCATGGTGCATTAAGAAGAACATGGCAGAGCTTGGTACTAGATCAGTAAGTATACATATCTACCCAGAATAATTCTGTAACCTGAGAGATTGAGTTTCTAGAGTTATGCCTACGCAAGAGCTCTGTGAGAAAGTTAGACCTAATGATTACTCACAATGTTTCTAAAACATGTGCCCTCTGCAGAGATATGAAAGAATATCTTAATCTGAAGCATATAATATCAATCATAATCAATTTTTAGGCCCAGATTATTGATATTTATATTTATTAAGGTTACTTATTGGACAATAAAAATATATTAAGAATTTTACAAAAGCATTAACGATAGACTGAAAAAAAATTTTAATGCTGAAATACTTCTTTAAAATATCCCTAAAGAACACAGTATTTGCCTTTAAACTTAGAAAAGCTGGCTGGGCAGATTCATGACTTGAAAATATTTTTCATGTGTTGTGGCAGAGAGTCAATTCTTTCAAACTCAATTTCCACTGCCACCCCTCTCTTCTTCTATATGAATAAAAATTTCATTTTGTTTGGACTAACAATATGCCTACTTAAACACCACATTTCAGCTTACCTTGAAGAAGGTGGTGGTCAAGGAGTTTTAAGTAGCAGTCACTGGCTGGGGCTTCTGGAATGTCCCTATTGTACTTTTTCCTTTCCCCTTCTCTTGCAGACATCTTGGCTGATGCGCCAACAGTTTCCTGTGGTTTTGAGAACTAATGTCTTAACACTAAGGATACTGAAAGCCGGAAGAAGTCTGAGTTCCTGACGACTTGGTAGAACCACCACCCTGTAAAGTTTTCCTACACATATTTTAAATGAGAAATTCAAACCTCGTTTAGTCAGATCCCTGTTCCTACTAGTCAAACAAAAATTTCATTGCAGTCCTACGGGAGATTTAAACTGTACATGGTAAAATTTGGCAAAAAGCAATTTCAAATAAATTTTAAATTTTAAAACATTATTTCGTGATTCACTATCTTTTTTTGACTCACATCCACATGATTATTAAACATTTTTTTAAATCAGAATAAACTCTTTTCCAATTTTCTCATTGAGCACAAGCTCACTCAAGCTCTTAGGAGGTTTTCTAAAGGAATTACAACTGAGCTCATTTTGAGTCGCACCAAATTGGCAGATGAAGGTCCTGAAAGCTTTACTCCGTTCACATCATTCAGGCTGACTGTACTTTGAGGAGGCAGTTCTTCCCCAGCAATATTTTGAGGGCCTTCCAACCTCAGGGCCTCATCTTTGGGCGCTACGTCAATGCTCCGCTGAAATGCATGAGGTTTTTACTGGCCAGTTTTTTCAAAAGTAGATCCCAGATCCTTCTTACCAGTCTGTCTTAGCCTGGAAGCTCCAATGAAGACTGTCTCCCATGGGGAGCCCTGCTCGTACTTAAAATACTGGTAGCATAGTTTCCAGCTCCACAGCAACACATAAGCTACCACAGTACAATAATCTAACAGATGACTCAAAATGAGAAGAAACAGCTACAAACATCCAATTAGTCAGAACGTGGAATGTACGAAGAATGACTCAAGGAAAATCGGAAGTTGTGAAAAATTAAATAGAACACTCGAACATCGGTATTCTAGGCATTAGTCAGCTGAAATGGACTGGTATTGGCCATTTTTAATTGGACAATCATATGGTCTACTATGCTAGAAATGACAAATTGAAGAGAAAAGGCGTCACGTTCATCGTGAAAAAGCACATTTCAAGATTTACCCTGTGAAATACAATGCTGTCACCGATAGGATAATATACATAACCCTAAAAGGAAGACCAGTTAATACAGCTATTATTCAAATTTACACACCAACCACTAATGCCAAAGATGAAGAAATTAAAGATTTTACCAACTTCTGCAATCGAATTGACTACATTTGTGGAAACAGAGGAAACCCTGGTGGTGTAATGGCTAAAGGTCAGCAGTTCAAATCCCCCAGGCACTTCTTAGAAACCCTGTGGGGCAGTTCTACTCTGTCCTATAGGGTCGCTATGAGTCAGAATCGACTCAACGGCAGTGGGTTTTTTTTTTTTTTTTGGTGGAAAGAGATGATGGAGAAGCTCAATATCATCAGTCAGAAAAAGGCCAGGGGCCAACTGTGAAACAGACCAATTGCTCATATGCAAGTTCAAGTTAAAGCTGTAGGAAATTAAAACAAGTCCACGAGAGCCAAAGTGCAACCTGGAGTATACCAAAAACCAAACCCATTGCCGTCGAGTCAATTCTGACTCATAGTGACCTGGAGTATATCCCACCTAAATTTAGAGTTCATCTGAAGAATAGGTTTGATGCACTGGACACTAATGACTGCAGACCTGACGAGCTGTGGGATGACATCATACATGAAGAAAGCAAAAGGTCATTAAAAAGACAGAAAAAAAAAAAAAAGACTAAAATGGATGTCAGAAGAGACTCTAAAAACCTGCCCTTGAATGTAGAGTAGCTAAAGGGAATGAAAGAAATGAAGTAAAAGAGGTGAACAAAAGATTTCAAAGGGTGGCTCAAGAGACAAAGTATTATAATGAAATGTACAAAGACCTAGAGTTAGAAAACCAAAAAAGAAGAACACACACAGCATTTCTCAAGCTGTTAAGAACTGAACAAAAAATTCAAGCCTCGAGTTGAGATATTGAGGGATTGTATGGCCAAAAAACTGACACAGGAAGCATCAAAAGAAGATGGAAGGAAGACAGAGTCACTGTCCCAAAAAGAACTGGTCGCCATTCAACCATTTCAGGGGGTAGCATAGGATCAAGAACCAATGGTGCTAAAGGAAGAAGTCCAACCTGTATTGAAGGCATTGGTGAAACAAGGTTCCAGGAATTGATGGAATACCAATTGAGATGTTTCAACAAATAGATGCAATGCTGGAAACACTCAATCGTCCATGCCAAGAAATTTGGAAGACAATTACCTGGCTGTTTGGATTGAATTGTAGCCCCCAAAACTATGTGTTTTGAGTCCTAACCTCTATACCTGTGGGTATAACACCATTTGGGATTGGGATGCCTTTATTATGTTAATGAGATAGGATTAGTATACAGTATATCCCGAATCAATTTCTTTTGAGATATTAGAGATTAATTAAATGCAAGCTAGCAAGCAGAGATGGAGGAAGAGAGATTCCAAGCCACATGAAGATCCCCCAGGAGCAGAAAAGCTCAAAGGGACAAGGACCTTCCTCCAGAGCCAGCAGAGAGAGAAAGCCTTCCCTAGAGCCAGAACTCTGAATTTGGATGTCTAACCTCCTAAACCAAGAGAAAATTAATTTGTTGTTTAAGTCACCCACTTGTGGTTTTTCTGTTATAGCAGCACTAGATATCTAAGACACTGGCCAATCAACTGGAAGAGATCCACATACGTGCCTATTTCAAAGAAAGGTGATCCATCAAAATGTGGAAATTAAAGAATATCATTAATATCACCAAGCCAAAAACTCACTGCTGTGGAGTCGATTCCAACTCATAATGACACTATAGGACAGAGGAGACCTGTCCCATAGGGTTTAGAAGGCTGTAAATCTTTACAGAAGCAGACTGCTACATCTTTCACCCACCAAAGAGCTGGTAGGTTCAAACCTTCAAACTTTCAGTTAGCAGCTGTCACGGACTGTGCCCCCCAAAATACGTGTCCACTTCATTAGGCCATGATTCCCAGTACTGAGTGGTTGTCCTCCATTTTGTGATTGTAATTTTATGTTAAAGAGGATTAGGGTGGTATTTTAACACCCTTACTAAGGTCATATCCCTGACCCAACGTAAAGGGAATTTCCCTGGAGTGTGGCCTGCACCACCTTTTATCTTACAAGAGATAAAAAGAAAGGGAAGCAAGCAGAGAGGGGGACCTCACACCACCAAGAAAGAAGGACCAGGAGCAGAACGTGCCCTTTAGACCTGGGGTCCTGTGCAGAGAAGCTCCTAGTCTAGAGGAAGATTGATGAGAAGGTCCTTCCTCCAGAGCCAACAAAGAAAGCCTTCCCCTGGAGCTGACGCCCTGAATTTGGAGTTCTAGCCTACTAGACTTTAAGAAAATAAACTACTGTTTGTTAAAGCCATCCACTTGTGGTATTTCTGTTACAGTAGCACTAGATGACTGAGACAGCAGCCAAGTGCGTTAACCACTGAACCACCAGGGCGCCTCATTAACATCACATGGAAGTAAAATTATGCTCAAACCCACTGACATCAAATTGATTTTGATTCATAAGGACTCTGTATGACAATGTAGAATTGCCTCCTATAGAACTGTCCCATAGAGTTTCCAAGGTAGATCTGAACTGCCAACCTTTTTGTTAGTGGCCAAGTTCTTAACCACTGCACTACCTTAAGATAATTCAAAAACAGGTGCACTAGTACACTGAAGGGAACTGCCAGAAATTCAAGCCAGATTTAGAAGAGGACATGGAATGGAGGATATCAGTGCTGATGTTAGGTGGATCTTGGCCGGAAGCAGAGAATGCCGGAAAGATGTTTATCTGTGTTTTACTGACTATTCAGAGGCATTCAACTGTGGATCATAACGAATTACAGATAACGTCACAAAAGAACGGGAATTCCAGAACACTTAATTGTGCTCGTGTGAAAACTCTACGTAGACTAAGAGGTAATTGTTTGAACAGAACATGGGGATACTCCACAGCTTAAAATCAGGAAAGGTGTGTGCCAGGGTTGTATCCTTTCATCATACTTATTCAGTCTGTATGATGAACAAGTAATCTGAGAAGCTGGACTATATGAAAAACGCAGCATCAGGATTGGAGGAAAATTCATTAACAACCTGTGACATGCAGAAGACACAACCTTGCTTGCTGAAAATGAAGAGGACTTGAAGCACTTGCTGATGATCAAAGACTACAGCCTTCAGTATGGATTACAACTCAACATAAAGAAAACCAAAATCCTCAAAACTTGACAAATAAGCAATGTCATGATAAATGGAAAAAAGATTAAAGCTGTCAAGGGTTTCATTTTACTTGGATCCACAATCAACATCCATGGAAGTGGCAGTCAAGAAATCAAATGAGAGGCACCCCAGAGGACATGGCCCCCAGACTCTCTGTTAGCCCAAAATTAAAACCATTCCCAAAGCCAACTCTTCAGACAAAGATTAGACCGGACTATAAGACATAAAATGATACTTGTGAAGAGTGTACTTCTTAGCTCAAGTAGACACATGAGACTAAATGGGTAGCTCCTGTCCAGAGGTAAGATGAGAAGGCAAAAAGGGACAGGGGCTGGTTGAATGGGCACAGGAAATACGGGGTAGAAAGGAAGAGTATGCTGCAACATTCTATCACGTAACAATGTATTATAAATTTTTGTATGAGAAACTAGAGCTGTAAACTTTCACGAAGACACGATTAAAAAAAAAAAAGGTAAACATGTAACAAAAAAATCGAATGACATATTGCACTGGCCAATCTGCTGCAAAAGACCTCTGTAAAGTGTTAAAAAGCAAAGATGTCACCCTGAAGACTAAGCTGCTGACCCAGGCCATGGTATTTGCAATTGTTTCAGACGCATGCAAAAGCTGGACAATGAATAAGGAAAATCTAAGAACTGATGCATTTGAATTATGCTGTTGTCAAAAAAATACTGAATATACATACCATGGATTGCCAGAAAACGGAACAACTGTGTCTTGAAAGAAGTACAGCCAAACCACACCTTAGAAGCATTCACATACTTTGGACATGTTTATCAGGAGGGACCAGTCCCTGGAAAAGGACATCATACTTGGTAAAGCAGAGGGTGACTGAAAAAGAGGAAGGCTCCAAAGGCGATGGACTGACACAGTGGCTGCAACAATGGGCTCAAACATAGCAAGGATTTTGAGGATGGCATAGGTTCCGGCAGTGTCTTGTTCCTTTGTACATAGGATCGCTATGAGTCAGAACTGATGTGATGGCACCTATCAACACCAATTAAGCTAGGTCCAATATCAATGGTTCCAGAAGAAGAGAAATCAAGCCAACGGTTTTTAAATTCTCACTAAGTGTGGTACAATGTTACACAAAGTTGTCAGTGAAATTGGAGACATTTCCATAAAGAAAACTTCACCCTAAGATACCACAGAGCACATTCTCATTACTGAGTTTATGCCCAAATGCCCCTACTAATAGAAAGTAAAAGTAAATTTCAAACACTTATCATTTGCCTCTGCGATGTGAAAGAACTACAATCTAAAGTAAGTACCTAGATTTAGGTAAAGAACAACATTTCAATAGCCCTCAAATATGGGCCACTTTTAAAGCTTTTTCCTCAAAGACTTTAATACATCCTTGTCTACAACTATGAAGTCACTTACTACAAAAGAGCAAAACAGCTCTGTGGGCATTGAAAAGTGATCTTACCTGTGCTTAACTAGCGCTGGAGATTGTTCACGTAAAGGAAGAACACCACACACGCTGTCTGGCTGACTGCGCTGGCTGCTGCATTACATTCACAAAGAAAAATGTGTTTAAACGTGAACGTCCAGGCACAAATATCCATCTGGGCAGGATGTTAACACCGTTCCTCAACTCCTTAAGGGTGCTATTCTCTCTTAGAAGTAGAAAATTAACCAACTGGTTTAAAAAAAAAAAAAAGCTTTAATTAAATTAGGAGAGAGACAGAGGGAGAAAGGAGTCATCTCTTTTGAACACAAACAAGGACTCATCTCAGTAAGATCATCGGGGAAGTTTAAAACATTAAA